>NW_027467782.1:69317010-69347518 GCF_004210375.1 Tachypleus tridentatus
GGTATGGGCTTTAAGCCCATGGCCAGGTGATTAGGGCGTTCAACTCGTAATCTGAGGTCCGCGGGTTCGAAACCCCGACACGGCGTTTTAATGTGATGGTCAATCTCACTATTTGCTGGTAAAAGAGTAGCCCAAGAGTTGGCTGTGGGTGGTGATGACTAGCTGCCTTCCCTCTAGTCTTACACTGCTAAATTAGGGACGACTAGCGGAGAATAGTCCTCGTAGCTTTGCGCGAAATTCAATAAACAAACAAACCAAAAAGAATTCAACCACAGAATGAACCATGTAGACATTTTTCATCTGTAGTGGGGTCAGTGAATTATGTCTTTAAACCCGTCTGTTAAAGAAACATTGACAATTGTGTAGCAAGAACATATGTTCTACAGATTATTTGCACGTGTAACAAATAACAGTACTAGCCTTATTGTTTGGTGCTCCTAGTGGCAGGGTACAAACCTTGTACAAATAGTTTTAGTTTCAAAAAAACTGACTACCTATGTCCATCAAAATATGTTACTGAATTTGTTTGTTTTTGAATTTCGCGCAAAGCTGCCTTCCCTCAAGTCTTACACTGATAAATTCGGGAAGGATAGCGCAGATAGCCATCACCACCTACCGCCAACTCTTGACTACTCTTTACCGACGAATAGTGGGATTGACCGTTACATTATAACGCCCCACGACTGAAAGGGCAAACATGTTTGGTGTGACGGGGATTCGAACCCGCGACCTCAGATTACAAGTCGAGCGCCTTAACCACCTGACCATGTCGAGCCCTATTTTACTAAATACCAGTTATTGTCGGAACAGCCATCGAAGCGAGTAAGATATATAAACACTGCTGGCCAAATCTTAAGGGTAATGAACACAAAGAAAACAGTTTGTGTTCTTAGACTCAACCACTAATTTGAGTAGAGCTTCGAAAGATGAAAATAAGAAAAGGGAAAATTAAAAAAATTAACATTTAATGGGGAAAATGTGAACACTAAGAAATTAGCCGAAATAATAGCTGCTCAAAAGTTTAAGATCATACCAAAAAGAAGTCCTAAACAGGGTAGGAAATGCCCAACAAGAGGTCTCAGTAGAATTGCACGGTCGTCATTGCGAATAACTTGAAACATTCGCTTTGACATGGTCGATATAAGCGTTTGCAGAAGGCTGGCTGGAATATTTTTCCAAGTGGTGAAGATGGCTTCACGAAGATCATGCACTGTTTGGAATTGAAGTCCATTTCTATAGACTTCCCTTGCCATCCACCCCCAAACATTTTCATTGAGGTTCAGTTCGGGTGAACAAGCTGGATGCTCCAAAATAATCACGGTATTCGCCATGAAAAAGTCCTTTGTCTTGTGGGCATTGTGGATTGCAGCGTTGTCCTGTTGAAAGATCCAGTTATTTCCACACAAGCGAGGGCCTTCAGTCAATAAGGATGTTCTCTCCAACATGTCAATGTAGCCAGCTGCTGTTTGACACTCCTGTATAACATGAAGCTCCATTGTTCCATGGAAGGAGAAAGCACCCCAGATCATGATTGAATCTCCTCCACTGTGTCGTGTAGAAAATATCTCCGGTGGGATATCCTTATCGTGCCAGTAACGTTGGAAATCATTTAGACCATCCAAGTTAATGTTTTTCTCATCAGAGAACAAAACCTTCGTCCACTTTTCTATGTCCCATGTTTGGTGCTTTTTTCAGCAAAGTTTAACCGAGCTGTTTCTGTGGTGTGGAAGGAGGCGTGGCCTTTGAAGACGTTACGGTTTTAAAGCCTTTCTCTCGTATATGCCGTCTTATTGTTCTTCAGCTGCGTTCTTGTCCGATAGGGCCTTAATTCTGTTCAACATCGGCGACATTTTCTTGGGTCAACCACTTGAAATTCTCGTTCCGTATCCCTCAGGGTCTTTTAAGAAATTTGCAACAGGTAAGACTTCCAACACTTCCTGAGACCTTGCTTTTGCAGTTCGACAATTCTGCCACGTTCAAACTCTGTCAACTTTTTAGTCTTTGCCATGTTTCTACCCAGTGTAACACAAGAGATGTCAGTGGAAGATGTTGACAACGCTAATACTTGAACACAAATGACTAAATTTCGTTATGTGTTTACCGGTTGGTGCTTCTGTTTCAGTATGGTCTTAACCTATTGACCAGCTAGTATTTAGGCTAATTTCGTAGTGTTCACATTTTCCCTATTAAATGCTAATAAAGTTTTTTTTTTTTCCATTTTCTTATTTTCATCTTTCGAAGCTCTACTTAAATAAGTGGTTGAGTCTAACAACGTAAAATGCATATTTTTTCTTTATGTTCATTGGCTTTAAGATTTTGGCCAGCAGTGTATGTAGAGATCAAACATATATTAACTAAATTACTTGTTGAAGCAACCAGTTTTATATCAGGGTTTCCTGTGTAAAGTTTAGCAATGAGGTGAATCGTTCTTATGGATAAGAATTGAATAATAATTCGTTAATCTGTGAAGCATAGTGTCTCTATAGGTGTCTATATTCTTTTACAGTTTCAACTTCCTGATGGAACCCCTTCTGCGAACTTCAATACATTTCCTATTGCTTTGCTCACTGTGTTTCAGGTAAGACTTCCAACACTTTTCGTGTTGTTTTATCCACCGTGTTCCAGGTAAGACTTCCAACACTTTTCCTGTTGTTTTGTCCACCGTGTTCCAGGTAAGACTTCCAACACTTTTCCTGTTGGTTTGTCCACTGTGCTCCAGGTAAGTGTTCCAACACTTTTCATGTTGTTTTATCCACCGTGTTCCAGGTAAGACTTCCAACACTTTTCCTGTTGTTTTGTCCACTGTGCTCCAGGTAAGTGTTCCAACACTTTTCCTGTTGTTTTGTCCACTGTGTTCCAGGTAAGACTTCCAACACTTTTCCTGTTGTTTTGTCCACTGTGTTCCAGGTAAGTGTTCCAACACTTTTCCTGTTGTTTTGTCCACTGTGTTCCAGGTAAGACTTCCAACACTTTTCGTGTTGTTTTATCCACAGTGTTCCAGGTAAGACTTCCAACATTTTTCCTGTTGTTTTGTCACAGTGTTCCTGGTAAGCCTATTATATTACTTATATTGATACATTATTTTTTAAAGGTCTAAATTTACCTGTTTAAGGAAATCTATTTTTCTTGAATCATTATAACATCATTTTCAATATAACACCATTTTATTTTAAGTTCAACGGTTTAAGACTCATTAACTCACGTCACAGCTGTAGTCTTATTTTTATTTGTGTGACTTCATTATTTAAATTAAAATCAAAAGATAAACCTACATGAAGTAACTAAAGCAGAATCTTCTCGTGTTGTTTGTAATCCCGTGTTTCTCAACATGTGTCGACTGGAAAATGCTTAATTTAGTGTCTAAAAATGAATTGTATTTCAAAGCAAGCGCTTCTAAAATAAAATACAATCCATTAACATTGTTTTTCCTTCACATTTTAAAATAAAATGTGAGGTGAGATTTCTTTGTCAACTTTATGTCGGTCATTGTAGTTACTATAAGTAGTGATATTTTGATGTTGGTGAGTTTTCACCCTAGATTCTGACAGGAGAAGACTGGAACGAGGTTATGTACCGGGGGATCGAATCCCAAGGGGGAATCCATGGTGGCATGATCTATAGTCTCTATTTTATTATTCTAGTTTTGTTTGGAAACTGTATCCTTTAATGTCTGTAGAATGAAAACACGAAACATTTAAAAGTGTAGAAGAATAGATGACGCCATTTTGTCTTCTGCTAACGTGAATGTTTTGGCCATGAAATTCAGTGTTTATCGAATTTTTGGTTTCCTTACCCCTTGTGTTTCCCACTAATATTATTTGGTGTAACGTATACGTGTTCATCTGTGTGGTATTATAACACCGAAGTGATATATCAGTAAGATTGGTGTCCAAGTTATATTTCTGTGACCTCTTCTCAGACACTCTACTGAACGTGTTCCTTGCCATTGCTGTGGACAATCTGGCTAATGCTCAAGAACTGACAGCTGCAGAAGAAGAAGAAACGGAAGAAGAGAGAGGTCAGTTGCCATGGTTACCTGGCAAACTATAAAGTTTTAGTGTTCATAATGGAATTGGAAAAAAAATTCAAAACGTAATGAAGCAGGCATGTTTATTGGCCGCTGTAAGTTGATGGAGAAGTGAAACATATATAGTTGAGTTATATAGTCAAGCCAGTTTATAGTTTGTTTTCAATCATTCACTTAATTTCAGCGAATAAAAGAGGAACTGGAAAAGGAAATGACTGACTTCCATACCAATAATTCCGGGTTAGATCCCCCTCAAGTCAATATCTATCCTCCTTCACCGCAGAACAACTCGGACAGAAAATCAAGACAGTATAATTTGTAAGTTAAGTTTCACCATTCTGACAGTAAAAACTGTATATTTAATAACTTACCGTGATAAAAAAAACACACACGGTCTTTTCATATTACTGTTTGTCTCGTGATGATGGGAAACCAGCTTGAAGTAAACATGTGCCTCATGACGACTGGTCTGTGTATTAACTATTTACTAATAAAGCACAGAAATAAAATTTTGTTAACCAGAAGACGACCTAGGAAGGTCGCAACTTTGTTCTCTGTTTTATTAGTGAACGTATTGACACCGAAACCACCGGTTCTGAGATACATCTTTATTGTTTGATGGCTTTTTGAATTTCGAGCAAAGCTACACGAGACCTGTTTCCATTAACCGTCCCTAATTGAGTACTGTATGACTACAGGGAAGACAGCTAATCATCACCACCCACCGCCAACTCTTGAGCTACTCTTCTACTAACGAATAGTGGGATTGACCATCGCATTATAACACCCCCACGGCTGAAAGGGTGAGCACGTGTGGTGTGATGGGGATTCGAACTCACGACCCTCAGATAATGAGTCAAGATTTCTAACCACCTGGCTAGGCCAGGTTTAATATTTTTACTTTGTTTTTTTTGTAACATGTTTTCCACTGGTTGGTTAAAGCCATCGTCATTGAAAGCACACAAATAGAGCCAGCTCAGCAGAACAAGTAGTCCGTTAACACGAGTGTCAGAATCAGACAGTTAATAGTTGTACGGACATACAACGCCATAGTCCGGGATACAATTTCCCGCGAAGGACATAGACAGTCATTAAATAAAGAAACTTTTAACACGAACAAACCGTGTATATGTTTGTCACATCTCAAACATTTCTTCTTTTGAATTTAATAGGGACCCGGCATGGCCAGGTGCTTAAGGCGCTTGACTTGTAATCTGAGCATCGCGGGTTGGAATTCATCTCACTCCAAACGTGCTCGTCTTTTAAGACATGAAAGCGTTATAATGTGACTGTCAGTCCTACTATTTGTTAGTAGAAGTGTAGCCCAAGAGTTGGCGATGGGTGGTGATGACTAGCTGTCTTTCCTTTAGTCTTACATTGCTAAATTAGGGACGGCTAGCGCAGATAGCCCTCGTGTAGCTTTGCGCGAAATTCCAAAACAAACAAATTTAATAAGTATTGTTAATAGTAGTTGTAGATACTGTTCCATCTTTCTTAGTGTTTAATACAACTGCCAGAGTTTCTATTGATTTATCTCTCACCTATCTATCTTAACGCTTAAACAACGTGGTCGTGAAAAATGTTATATATTGAATTACATAACCTTTATGTTCATAATAATAGTGAAACTCAACATTCCAGTCTCTACTTGTTTATATATTGAATTACATAACCTTTATGTTCATAATGATAGTGAAACTCAGCATTCCAGTCTCTACTTGTTTATATATTGAATTACATAACCTTTATGTTCATAATAATAGTGAAATTCAACATTCCAGTCTCTACTTGTTTATATATTGAATTAAATAACCTTTATGTTCATAATGATAGTGAAACTCAGCATTCCAGTCTCTACTTGTTTATATATTGAATTACATAATCTTCATGTTCATAATAATAGTGAAATTCAACATTCCCGTCTATACTTGTTTATATATTGAATTACATAACCTTGACGTTCATAATAATAGTGAAACTCAACATTCCAGTCTCTACTTGTTTATATATTGAATTACATAATCTTCATGTTCATAATAATAGTGAAACTCAACATTCCAGTCTCTACTTGTTTATATATTGAATTACATAACCTTTATTATCATAATAATAGTGAAACTCAACATTCCAGTCTCTACTTGTTTATATATTTAATTACATAATCTTCATGTTCATAATAATAGTGAAACTCAACATTCCAGTCTCTACCTGTTTATATATTGAATTACATAATCTTCATGTTCATAATAATAGTGAAATTCAACATTCCAGTCTCTACTTGTTTATATATTGAATTACATAATCTTCATGTTCATAATGATAGTGAAACTCAACATTCCAGTCTCTACTTGTTTATATATTGAATTACATAACCTTCATGTTCATAATAATAGTGAAACTCAACATTCCTGTCTCTACTTGTTTATATATTGAATTACATAACCTTTATGTTCATAATAATAGTGAAACTCAACATTCCAGTCTCTACTTGTTTATATATTGAATTACATAACCTTTATGTTCATAATGATAGTGAAACTCAACATTCCAGTCTCTACTTGTTTATACATTGAATTACATAACCTTTATGTTCATAATGATAGTGAAACTCAACATTCCAGTCTCTACTTGTTTATATATTGAATTAAATAACCTTCATGTTCATAATAATAGTGAAACTCAACATTCCAGTCTCTACTTGTTTATATATTGAATTATATAACCTTCATGTTCATAATAATAGTGAAATTCAACATTCCAATCTCTACTTGTTTATATATTGAATTACATAACCTTTATGTTCATAATAATAGTGAAACTCAACATTCCAATCTCTACTTGTTTATATATTGAATTACATAACCTCCATGTTCATAATAATAGTGAAACTCAACATTCCAGTCTCTACTTGTTTATATATTGAATTACATAACCTTTATGTTCATAATAATAGTGAAACTCAACATTCCAGTCTCTACTTGTTTATATATTGAATTAAATAACCTTTATGTTCATAATAATAGTGAAACTCAACATTCCAGTCTCTACTTGTTTATATATTGAATTACATAACCTTTCTGTTCATAATAATAGTGAAACTCAACATTCCCGTCTATACTTGTTTATATATTGAATTACATAACCTTCATGTTCATAATAATAGTGAAACTCAACATTCCAGTCTCTACTTGTTTATATATTGAATTACATAACCTTCATGTTCATAATAATAGTGAAACTCAACATTCCAGTCTCTACTTGTTTATATATTGAATTACATAACCTTCATGTTCATAATAATAGTGAAATTCAACATTCCAATCTCTACTTGTTTATATATTGAATTACATAACCTTTATGTTCATAATAATAGTGAAACTCAACATTCCAATCTCTACTTGTTTATATATTGAATTAAATAACCTTTATGTTCATAATGAAAGTGAAACTCAACATTCCAGTCTCTACTTGTTTATATATTGAATTACATAATCTTCATGTTCATAATAATAGTGAAACTCAACATTCCAGTCTCTACTTGTTTATAAATTGAATTACATAATCTTCATGTTCATAATAATAGTGAAACTCAACATTCCAGTCTCTACTTGTTTATAAATTGAATTACATAATCTTCATGTTCATAATAATAGTGAAACTCAACATTCCAGTCTCTACTTGTTTATAAATTGAATTACATAACCTTTATGTTCATAATAATAGTGAAACTCAACATTCCAGTCTCTACTTGTTTATATATTGAATTACATAACCTTCATGTTCATAATAATAGTGAAACTCAACATTCCAGTCTCTACTTGTTTATAAATTGAATTACATAATCTTCATGTTCATAATAATAGTGAAACTCAACATTCCAGTCTCTACTTGTTTATATATTGAATTACATAATCTTCATGTTCATAATAATAGTGAAACTCAACATTCCTGTCTCTACTTGTTTATATATTGAATTAAATAACCTTCATGTTCATAATAATAGTGAAACTCAACATTCCAGTCTCTACTTGTTTATATATTGAATTACATAACCTTCATGTTCATAATAATAGTGAAACTCAACATTCCAGTCTCTACTTGTTTATATATTGAATTAAATAACCTTTATGTTCATAATAATAGTGAAACTCAACATTCCAGTCTCTACTTGTTTATATATTGAATTACATAACCTTTATGTTCATAATAATAGTGAAACTCAACATTCCAGTCTCTACTTGTTTATATATTGAATTACATAATCTTCATGTTCATAATAATAGTGAAACTCAACATTCCAGTCTCTACTTGTTTATAAATTGAATTACATAACCTTCATGTTCATAATAATAGTGAAACTCAACATTCCAGTCTCTACTTGTTTATAAATTGAATTACATAATCTTCATGTTCATAATAATAGTGAAACTCAACATTCCAGTCTCTACTTGTTTATAAATTGAATTACATAACCTTTATGTTCATAATAATAGTGAAACTCAACATTCCAGTCTCTACTTGTTTATATATTGAATTACATAACCTTTATGTTCATAATGATAGTGAAACTCAACATTCCAGTCTCTACTTGTTTATATATTGAATTAAATAACCTTCATGTTCATAATAATAGTGAAACTCAACATTCCAGTCTCTACTTGTTTATATATTGAATTACATAACCTTTATGTTCATAATGATAGTGAAACTCAACATTCCAGTCTCTACTTGTTTATATATTGAATTACATAACCTTTATGTTCATAATAATAGTGAAACTCAACATTCCAGTCTCTACTTGTTTATATATTGAATTACATAACCTTCATGTTCATAATAATAGTGAAACTCAACATTCCAATCTCTACTTGTTTATATATTGAATTACATAACCTTTATGTTCATAATAATAGTGAAACTCAACATTCCAATCTCTACTTGTTTATATATTGAATTACATAACCTCCATGTTCATAATAATAGTGAAACTCAACATTCCAGTCTCTACTTCTTTACATATTGAATTACATAACCTTTATGTTCATAATGATAGTGAAACTCAACATTCCAGTCTCTACTTGTTTATATATTGAATTAAATAACCTTTATGTTCATAATAATAGTGAAACTCAACATTCCAGTCTCTACTTGTTTATATATTGAATTACATAATCTTCATGTTCATAATAATAGTGAAACTCAACATTCCAGTCTCTACTTGTTTATAAATTGAATTACATAATCTTCATGTTCATAATAATAGTGAAACTCAACATTCCAGTCTCTACTTGTTTATAAATTGAATTACATAACCTTTATGTTCATAATAATAGTGAAACTCAACATTCCAGTCTCTACTTGTTTATATATTGAATTACATAACCTTCATGTTCATAATAATAGTGAAACTCAACATTCCAGTCTCTACTTGTTTATATATTGAATTACATAACCTTCATGTTCATAATAATAGTGAAACTCAACATTCCAGTCTCTACTTGTTTATAAATTGAATTACATAACCTTTATGTTCATAATAATAGTGAAACTCAACATTCCAGTCTCTACTTGTTTATATATTGAATTACATAACCTTCATGTTCATAATAATAGTGAAACTCAACATTCCAGTCTCTACTTGTTTATATATTGAATTACATAACCTTGATGTTCATAATAATAGTGAAACTCAACATTCCAGTCTCTACTTGTTTATATATTGAATTACATAACCTTCATGTTCATAATAATAGTGAAACTCAACATTCCAGTCTATACTTGTTTATATATTGAATTACATAACCTTCATGTTCATAATAATAGTGAAACTCAACATTCCAGTCTCTACTTGTTTATAAATTGAATTACATAATCTTCATGTTCATAATAATAGTGAAACTCAACATTCCAATCTCTACTTGTTTATATATTGAATTACATAATCTTCATGTTCATAATAATAGTGACACTCAACATTCCAATCTCTACTTGTTTATATATTGAATTACATAATCTTCATGTTCATAATAATAGTGAAACTCAACATTCCAGTCTCTACTTGTTTATAAATTGAATTACATAATCTTCATGTTCATAATAATAGTGAAACTCAACATTCCAGTCTCTACTTGTTTATATATTGAATTACATAACCTTTATGTTCATAATAATAGTGAAACTCAACATTCCAGTCTCTACTTGTTTATATATTGAATTACATAACCTTTATGTTCATAATGATAGTGAAACTCAACATTCCAATCTCTACTTGTTTATATATTGAATTACATAACCTTTATGTTCATAATAATAGTGAAACTCAACATTCCAATCTCTACTTGTTTATATATTGAATTACATAACCTTCATGTTCATAATAATAGTGAAACTTAACATTCCAGTCTCTACTTGTTTATATATTGAATTAAATAACCTTTATGTTCATAATAATAGTGAAACTCAACATTCCAGTCTCCACTTGTTTATATATTGAATTAAATAACCTTTATGTTCATAATGATAGTGAAACTCAACATTCCAGTCTCTACTTGTTTATATATTGAATTACATAATCTTCATGTTCATAATAATAGTGAAACTCAACATTCCAGTCTCTACTTGTTTATAAATTGAATTACATAATCTTCATGTTCATAATAATAGTGAAACTCAACATTCCAGTCTCTACTTGTTTATAAATTGAATTACATAATCTTCATGTTCATAATAATAGTGAAACTCAACATTCCAGTCTCTACTTGTTTATAAATTGAATTACATAACCTTTATGTTCATAATAATAGTGAAACTCAACATTCCAGTCTCTACTTGTTTATATATTGAATTACATAACCTTCATGTTCATAATAATAGTGAAACTCAACATTCCAGTCTCTACTTGTTTATAAATTGAATTACATAATCTTCATGTTCATAATAATAGTGAAACTCAACATTCCAATCTCTACTTGTTTATATATTGAATTACATAATCTTCATGTTCATAATAATAGTGAAACTCAACATTCCTGTCTCTACTTGTTTATATATTGAATTAAATAACCTTCATGTTCATAATAATAGTGAAACTCAACATTCCAGTCTCTACTTGTTTGTATATTGAATTACATAACCTTCATGTTCATAATAATAGTGAAACTCAACATTCCAGTCTCTACTTGTTTATATATTGAATTAAATAACCTTTATGTTCATAATAATAGTGAAACTCAACATTCCAGTCTCCACTTGTTTATATATTGAATTAATTAACCTTTATGTTCATAATGATAGTGAAACTCAACATTCCAGTCTCTACTTGTTTATATATTGAATTACATAATCTTCATGTTCATAATAATAGTGAAACTCAACATTCCAGTCTCTACTTGTTTATAAATTGAATTACATAATCTTCATGTTCATAATAATAGTGAAACTCAACATTCCAGTCTCTACTTGTTTATAAATTGAATTACATAATCTTCATGTTCATAATAATAGTGAAACTCAACATTCCAGTCTCTACTTGTTTATAAATTGAATTACATAACCTTTATGTTCATAATAATAGTGAAACTCAACATTCCAGTCTCTACTTGTTTATACATTGAATTACATAACCTTTATGTTCATAATGATAGTGAAACTCAACATTCCAGTCTCTACTTGTTTATATATTGAATTAAATAACCTTCATGTTTATAATAATAGTGAAACTCAACATTCCAGTCTCTACTTGTTTATATATTGAATTACATAACCTTTATGTTCATAATGATAGTGAAACTCAACATTCCAGTCTCTACTTGTTTATATATTGAATTACATAACCTTTATGTTCATAATAATAGTGAAACTCAACATTCCAGTCTCTACTTGTTTATATATTGAATTATATAACCTTCATGTTCATAATAATAGTGAAATTCAACATTCCAATCTCTACTTGTTTATATATTGAATTACATAACCTTTATGTTCATAATAATAGTGAAACTCAACATTCCAATCTCTACTTGTTTATATATTGAATTACATAACCTCCATGTTCATAATAATAGTGAAACTCAACATTCCAGTCTCTACTTGTTTATATATTGAATTACATAACCTTTATGTTCATAATGATAGTGAAACTCAACATTCCAGTCTCTACTTGTTTATATATTGAATTAAATAACCTTTATGTTCATAATAATAGTGAAACTCAACATTCCAGTCTCTACTTGTTTATATATTGAATTACATAACCTTTATGTTCATAATAATAGTGAAACTCAACATTCCAGTCTCTACTTGTTTATATATTGAATTACATAACCTTCATGTTCATAATAATAGTGAAACTCAACATTCCAGTCTCTACTTGTTTATATATTGAATTACATAACCTTCATGTTCATAATAATAGTGAAACTCAACATTCCAGTCTCTACTTGTTTATATATTGAATTACATAACCTTCATGTTCATAATAATAGTGAAACTCAACATTCCAATCTCTACTTGTTTATATATTGAATTACATAACCTTTATGTTCATAATAATAGTGAAACTCAACATTCCAATCTCTACTTGTTTATATATTGAATTACATAACCTTCATGTTCATAATAATAGTGAAACTCAACATTCCAGTCTCTACTTGTTTATATATTGAATTAAATAACCTTTATGTTCATAATAATAGTGAAACTCAACATTCCAGTCTCCACTTGTTTATATATTGAATTAAATAACCTTTATGTTCATAATGATAGTGAAACTCAACATTCCAGTCTCTACTTGTTTATATATTGAATTACATAATCTTCATGTTCATAATAATGGTGAAACTCAACATTGCAGTCTCTACTTGTTTATAAATTGAATTACATAATCTTCATGTTCATAATAATAGTGAAACTCAACATTCCAGTCTCTACTTGTTTATAAATTGAATTACATAACCTTTCTGTTCATAATAATAGTGAAACTCAACATTCCAGTCTCTACTTGTTTATAAATTGAATTACATAATCTTCATGTTCATAATAATAGTGAAACTCAACATTCCAATCTCTACTTGTTTATATATTGAATTACATAATCTTCATGTTCATAATAATAGTGAAACTCAACATTCCAGTCTCTACTTGTTTATATATTGAATTACATAACCTTCATGTTCATAATAATAGTGAAATTCAACATTCCAATCTCTACTTGTTTATATATTGAATTACATAACCTTTATGTTCATAATAATAGTGAAACTCAACATTCCAATCTCTACTTGTTTATATATTGAATTACATAACCTTCATGTTCATAATAATAGTGAAACTCAACATTCCAGTCTCTACTTGTTTATATATTGAATTAAATAACCTTTATGTTCATAATAATAGTGAAACTCAACATTCCAGTCTCTACTTGTTTATATATTGAATTACATAATCTTCATGTTCATAATAATAGTGAAACTCAACATTCCAGTCTCTACTTGTTTATAAATTGAATTACATAATCTTCATGTTCATAATAATAGTGAAACTCAACATTCCAGTCTCTACTTGTTTATAAATTGAATTACATAACCTTTATGTTCATAATAATAGTGAAACTCAACATTCCAGTCTCTACTTGTTTATATATTGAATTACATAACCTTCATGTTCATAATAATAGTGAAACTCAACATTCCAGTCTCTACTTGTTTATATATTGAATTACATAACCTTTATGTTCATAATAATAGTGAAACTCAACATTCCAATCTCTACTTGTTTATATATTGAATTACATAACCTTCATGTTCATAATAATAGTGAAACTCAACATTCCAGTCTCTACTTGTTTATATATTGAATTACATAACCTTTATGTTCATAATAATAGTGAAACTCAACATTCCAGTCTCTACTTGTTTATATATTGAATTACATAACCTTTATGTTCATAATAATAGTGAAACTCAACATTCCAGTCTCTACTTGTTTATATATTGAATTACATAACCTTTATGTTCATAATAATAGTGAAACTCAACATTCCAGTCTCTACTTGTTTATATATTGAATTACATAACCTTCATGTTCATAATAATAGTGAAACTCAACATTCCAGTCTCTACTTGTTTATATATTGAATTACATAACCTTCATGTTCATAATAATAGTGAAACTCAACATTCCAGTCTCTACTTGTTTATATATTGAATTACATAACCTTCATGTTCATAATAATAGTGAAATTCAACATTCCAATCTCTACTTGTTTATATATTGAATTACATAACCTTTATGTTCATAATAATAGTGAAACTCAACATTCCAATCTCTACTTGTTTATATATTGAATTACATAACCTTCATGTTCATAATAATAGTGAAACTTAACATTCCAGTCTCTACTTGTTTATATATTGAATTAAATAACCTTTATGTTCATAATAATAGTGAAACTCAACATTCCAGTCTCTACTTGTTTATATATTGAATTAAATAACCTTTATGTTCATAATGATAGTGAAACTCAACATTCCAGTCTCTACTTGTTTATATATTGAATTACATAATCTTCATGTTCATAATAATAGTGAAACTCAACATTCCAGTCTCTACTTGTTTATAAATTGAATTACATAATCTTCATGTTCATAATAATAGTGAAACTCAACATTCCAGTCTCTACTTGTTTATAAATTGAATTACATAACCTTTCTGTTCATAATAATAGTGAAACTCAACATTCCAGTCTCTACTTGTTTATATATTGAATTACATAACCTTCATGTTCATAATAATAGTGAAACTCAACATTCCAATCTCTACTTGTTTATATATTGAATTACATAATCTTCATGTTCATAATAATAGTGAAACTCAACATTCCAGTCTCTACTTGTTTATATATTGAATTACATAACCTTCATGTTCATAATAATAGTGAAACTCAACATTCCAATCTCTACTTGTTTATATATTGAATTACATAACCTTTATGTTCATAATAATAGTGAAACTCAACATTCCAATCTCTACTTGTTTATATATTGAATTACATAACCTTCATGTTCATAATAATAGTGAAACTCAACATTCCAGTCTCTACTTGTTTATATATTGAATTAAATAACCTTTATGTTCATAATAATAGTGAAACTCAACATTCCAGTCTCCACTTGTTTATAAATTGAATTACATAATCTTCATGTTCATAATAATAGTGAAACTCAACATTCCAGTCTCTACTTGTTTATATATTGAATTACATAATCTTCATGTTCATAATAATAGTGAAACTCAACATTCCAGTCTCTACTTGTTTATAAATTGAATTACATAACCTTTATGTTCATAATAATAGTGAAACTCAACATTCCAGTCTCTACTTGTTTATATATTGAATTACATAACCTTCATGTTCATAATAATAGTGAAACTCAACATTCCAGTCTCTACTTGTTTATATATTGAATTACATAACCTTCATGTTCATAATAATAGTGAAACTCAACATTCCAGTCTCTACTTGTTTATAAATTGAATTACATAACCTTTATGTTCATAATAATAGTGAAACTCAACATTCCAGTCTCTACTTGTTTATATATTGAATTACATAACCTTCATGTTCATAATAATAGTGAAACTCAACATTCCAGTCTCTACTTGTTTATATATTGAATTACATAACCTTCATGTTCATAATAATAGTGAAACTCAACATTCCAGTCTCTACTTGTTTATATATTGAATTACATAACCTTCATGTTCATAATAATAGTGACACTCAACATTCCAATCTCTACTTGTTTATATATTGAATTACATAACCTTCATGTTCATAATAATAGTGAAACTCAACATTCCAGTCTCTACTTGTTTATATATTGAATTACATAATCTTCATGTTCATAATAATAGTGAAACTCAACATTCCAGTCTCTACTTGTTTATATATTGAATTACATAACCTTCATGTTCATAATAATAGTGAAACTCAACATTCCAGTCTCTACTTGTTTATATATTGAATTACATAACCTTCATGTTCATAATAATAGTGAAACTCAACATTCCAGTCTCTACTTGTTTATATATTGAATTACATAACCTTCATGTTCATAATAATAGTGAAACTCAACATTCCAGTCTCTACTTGTTTATATATTGAATTACATAACCTTCATGTTCATAATAATAGTGAAACTCAACATTCCAATCTCTACTTGTTTATATATTGAATTACATAACCTTTATGTTCATAATAATAGTGAAACTCAACATTCCAATCTCTACTTGTTTATATATTGAATTACATAACCTTCATGTTCATAATAATAGTGAAACTCAACATTCCAGTCTCTACTTGTTTATATATTGAATTACATAACCTTTATGTTCATAATAATAGTGAAACTCAACATTCCAGTCTCTACTTGTTTATATATTGAATTACATAACCTTTATGTTCATAATAATAGTGAAACTCAACATTCCAGTCTCTACTTGTTTATATATTGAATTACATAATCTTCATGTTCATAATAATAGTGAAACTCAACATTCCAGTCTCTACTTGTTTATAAATTGAATTACATAATCTTCATGTTCATAATAATAGTGAAACTCAACATTCCAGTCTCTACTTGTTTATAAATTGAATTACATAACCTTCATGTTCATAATAATAGTGAAACTCAACATTCCAGTCTCTACTTGTTTATATATTGAATTACATAACCTTCATGTTCATAATAATAGTGAAACTCAACATTCCAGTCTCTACTTGTTTATATATTGAATTACATAACCTTCATGTTCATAATAATAGTGAAACTCAACATTCCAGTCTCTACTTGTTTATATATTGAATTACATAACCTTCATGTTCATAATAATAGTGAAACTCAACATTCCAGTCTCTACTTGTTTATATATTGAATTACATAACCTTCATGTTCATAATAATAGTGAAACTCAACATTCCAGTCTCTACTTGTTTATATATTGAATTACATAACCTTCATGTTCATAATAATAGTGAAACTCAACATTCCAGTCTCTACTTGTTTATATATTGAATTACATAACCTTCATGTTCATAATAATAGTGAAACTCAACATTCCAGTCTCTACTTGTTTATATATTGAATTACATAACCTTCATGTTCATAATAATAGTGAAACTCAACATTCCAGTCTCTACTTGTTTATATATTGAATTACATAACCTTCATGTTCATAATAATAGTGAAACTCAACATTCCAGTCTCTACTTGTTTATATATTGAATTACATAACCTTCATGTTCATAATAATAGTGAAACTCAACATTCCAGTCTCTACTTGTTTATATATTGAATTACATAACCTTCATGTTCATAATAATAGTGAAACTCAACATTCCAGTCTCTACTTGTTTATATATTGAATTACATAACCTTCATGTTCATAATAATAGTGAAACTCAACATTCCAGTCTCTACTTGTTTATATATTGAATTACATAACCTTCATGTTCATAATAATAGTGAAACTCAACATTCCAGTCTCTACTTGTTTATATATTGAATTACATAACCTTTATGTTCATAATAATAGTGAAACTCAACATTCCAGTCTCTACTTGTTTATATATTGAATTACATAACCTTCATGTTCATAATAATAGTGAAACTCAACATTCCAGTCTCTACTTGTTTATATATTGAATTACATAACCTTCATGTTCATAATAATAGTGAAACTCAACATTCCAGTCTCTACTTGTTTATATATTGAATTACATAACCTTCATGTTCATAATAATAGTGAAACTCAACATTCCAGTCTCTACTTGTTTATATATTGAATTACATAACCTTCATGTTCATAATAATAGTGAAACTCAACATTCCAGTCTCTACTTGTTTATATATTGAATTACATAACCTTCATGTTCATAATAATAGTGAAACTCAACATTCCAGTCTCTACTTGTTTATATATTGAATTACATAACCTTCATGTTCATAATAATAGTGAAACTCAACATTCCAGTCTCTACTTGTTTATATATTGAATTACATAACCTTCATGTTCATAATAATAGTGAAACTCAACATTCCAGTCTCTACTTGTTTATATATTGAATTACATAACCTTCATGTTCATAATAATAGTGAAACTCAACATTCCAGTCTCTACTTGTTTATATATTGAATTACATAACCTTTATGTTCATAATAATAGTGAAACTCAACATTCCAGTCTCTACTTGTTTATATATTGAATTACATAACCTTCATGTTCATAATAATAGTGAAACTCAACATTCCAGTCTCTACTTGTTTATATATTGAATTACATAACCTTCATGTTCATAATAATAGTGAAACTCAACATTCCAGTCTCTACTTGTTTATATATTGAATTACATAACCTTCATGTTCATAATAATAGTGAAACTCAACATTCCAGTCTCTACTTGTTTATATATTGAATTACATAATCTTCATGTTCATAATAATAGTGAAACTCAACATTCCAGTCTCTACTTGTTTATATATTGAATTACATAATCTTCATGTTCATAATAATAGTGAAACTCAACATTCCAGTCTCTACTTGTTTATATATTGAATTACATAACCTTCATGTTCATAATAATAGTGAAACTCAACATTCCAGTCTCTACTTGTTTATATATTGAATTACATAACCTTCATGTTCATAATAATAGTGAAACTCAACATTCCAGTCTCTACTTGTTTATATATTGAATTACATAACCTTCATGTTCATAATAATAGTGAAACTCAACATTCCAGTCTCTACTTGTTTATATATTGAATTACATAACCTTCATGTTCATAATAATAGTGAAACTCAACATTCCAGTCTCTACTTGTTTATATATTGAATTACATAACCTTCATGTTCATAATAATAGTGAAACTCAACATTCCAGTCTCTACTTGTTTATATATTGAATTACATAACCTTCATGTTCATAATAATAGTGAAACTCAACATTCCAGTCTCTACTTGTTTATATATTGAATTACATAACCTTCATGTTCATAATAATAGTGAAACTCAACATTCCAGTCTCTACTTGTTTATATATTGAATTACATAACCTTCATGTTCATAATAATAGTGAAACTCAACATTCCAGTCTCTACTTGTTTATATATTGAATTACATAACCTTTATGTTCATAATAATAGTGAAACTCAACATTCCAGTCTCTACTTGTTTATATATTGAATTACATAACCTTCATGTTCATAATAATAGTGAAACTCAACATTCCAGTCTCTACTTGTTTATATATTGAATTACATAACCTTCATGTTCATAATAATAGTGAAACTCAACATTCCAGTCTCTACTTGTTTATATATTGAATTACATAACCTTCATGTTCATAATAATAGTGAAACTCAACATTCCAGTCTCTACTTGTTTATATATTGAATTACATAACCTTCATGTTCATAATAATAGTGAAACTCAACATTCCAGTCTCTACTTGTTTATATATTGAATTACATAACCTTCATGTTCATAATAATAGTGAAACTCAACATTCCAGTCTCTACTTGTTTATATATTGAATTACATAACCTTCATGTTCATAATAATAGTGAAACTCAACATTCCAGTCTCTACTTGTTTATATATTGAATTACATAACCTTCATGTTCATAATAATAGTGAAACTCAACATTCCAGTCTCTACTTGTTTATATATTGAATTACATAACCTTCATGTTCATAATAATAGTGAAACTCAACATTCCAGTCTCTACTTGTTTATATATTGAATTACATAACCTTCATGTTCATAATAATAGTGAAACTCAACATTCCAGTCTCTACTTGTTTATATATTGAATTACATAACCTTCATGTTCATAATAATAGTGAAACTCAACATTCCAGTCTCTACTTGTTTATATATTGAATTACATAATCTTCATGTTCATAATAATAGTGAAACTCAACATTCCAGTCTCTACTTGTTTATATATTGAATTACATAACCTTCATGTTCATAATAATAGTGAAACTCAACATTCCAGTCTCTACTTGTTTATATATTGAATTACATAACCTTCATGTTCATAATAATAGTGAAACTCAACATTCCAGTCTCTACTTGTTTATATATTGAATTACATAACCTTCATGTTCATAATAATAGTGAAACTCAACATTCCAGTCTCTACTTGTTTATATATTGAATTACATAACCTTTATGTTCATAATAATAGTGAAACTCAACATTCCAGTCTCTACTTGTTTATATATTGAATTACATAACCTTCATGTTCATAATAATAGTGAAACTCAACATTCCAGTCTCTACTTGTTTATATATTGAATTACATAACCTTCATGTTCATAATAATAGTGAAACTCAACATTCCAGTCTCTACTTGTTTATATATTGAATTACATAACCTTCATGTTCATAATAATAGTGAAACTCAACATTCCAGTCTCTACTTGTTTATATATTGAATTACATAACCTTTATGTTCATAATAATAGTGAAACTCAACATTCCAGTCTCTACTTGTTTATATATTGAATTACATAACCTTCATGTTCATAATAATAGTGAAACTCAACATTCCAGTCTCTACTTGTTTATATATTGAATTACATAACCTTCATGTTCATAATAATAGTGAAACTCAACATTCCAGTCTCTACTTGTTTATATATTGAATTACATAACCTTCATGTTCATAATAATAGTGAAACTCAACATTCCAGTCTCTACTTGTTTATATATTGAATTACATAACCTTCATGTTCATAATAATAGTGAAACTCAACATTCCAGTCTCTACTTGTTTATATATTGAATTACATAACCTTCATGTTCATAATAATAGTGAAACTCAACATTCCAGTCTCTACTTGTTTATATATTGAATTACATAACCTTCATGTTCATAATAATAGTGAAACTCAACATTCCAGTCTCTACTTGTTTATATATTGAATTACATAACCTTCATGTTCATAATAATAGTGAAACTCAACATTCCAGTCTCTACTTGTTTATATATTGAATTACATAACCTTCATGTTCATAATAATAGTGAAACTCAACATTCCAGTCTCTACTTGTTTATATATTGAATTACATAACCTTCATGTTCATAATAATAGTGAAACTCAACATTCCAGTCTCTACTTGTTTATATATTGAATTACATAACCTTCATGTTCATAATAATAGTGAAACTCAACATTCCAGTCTCTACTTGTTTATATATTGAATTACATAACCTTCATGTTCATAATAATAGTGAAACTCAACATTCCAGTCTCTACTTGTTTATATATTGAATTACATAACCTTCATGTTCATAATAATAGTGAAACTCAACATTCCAGTCTCTACTTGTTTATATATTGAATTACATAACCTTCATGTTCATAATAATAGTGAAACTCAACATTCCAGTCTCTACTTGTTTATATATTGAATTACATAACCTTCATGTTCATAATAATAGTGAAACTCAACATTCCAGTCTCTACTTGTTTATATATTGAATTACATAACCTTCATGTTCATAATAATAGTGAAACTCAACATTCCAGTCTCTACTTGTTTATATATTGAATTACATAACCTTCATGTTCATAATAATAGTGAAACTCAACATTCCAGTCTCTACTTGTTTATATATTGAATTACATAACCTTCATGTTCATAATAATAGTGAAACTCAACATTCCAGTCTCTACTTGTTTATATATTGAATTACATAACCTTCATGTTCATAATAATAGTGAAACTCAACATTCCAGTCTCTACTTGTTTATATATTGAATTACATAACCTTCATGTTCATAATAATAGTGAAACTCAACATTCCAGTCTCTACTTGTTTATATATTGAATTACATAACCTTCATGTTCATAATAATAGTGAAACTCAACATTCCAGTCTCTACTTGTTTATATATTGAATTACATAACCTTCATGTTCATAATAATAGTGAAACTCAACATTCCAGTCTCTACTTGTTTATATATTGAATTACATAACCTTCATGTTCATAATAATAGTGAAACTCAACATTCCAGTCTCTACTTGTTTATATATTGAATTACATAACCTTCATGTTCATAATAATAGTGAAACTCAACATTCCAGTCTCTACTTGTTTATATATTGAATTACATAACCTTCATGTTCATAATAATAGTGAAACTCAACATTCCAGTCTCTACTTGTTTATATATTGAATTACATAACCTTCATGTTCATAATAATAGTGAAACTCAACATTCCAGTCTCTACTTGTTTATATATTGAATTACATAACCTTCATGTTCATAATAATAGTGAAACTCAACATTCCAGTCTCTACTTGTTTATATATTGAATTACATAACCTTCATGTTCATAATAATAGTGAAACTCAACATTCCAGTCTCTACTTGTTTATATATTGAATTACATAACCTTCATGTTCATAATAATAGTGAAACTCAACATTCCAGTCTCTACTTGTTTATATATTGAATTACATAACCTTCATGTTCATAATAATAGTGAAACTCAACATTCCAGTCTCTACTTGTTTATATATTGAATTACATAACCTTCATGTTCATAATAATAGTGAAACTCAACATTCCAGTCTCTACTTGTTTATATATTGAATTACATAACCTTTATGTTCATAATAATAGTGAAACTCAACATTCCAGTCTCTACTTGTTTATATATTGAATTACATAACCTTCATGTTCATAATAATAGTGAAACTCAACATTCCAGTCTCTACTTGTTTATATATTGAATTACATAACCTTCATGTTCATAATAATAGTGAAACTCAACATTCCAGTCTCTACTTGTTTATATATTGAATTACATAACCTTCATGTTCATAATAATAGTGAAACTCAACATTCCAGTCTCTACTTGTTTATATATTGAATTACATAACCTTCATGTTCATAATAATAGTGAAACTCAACATTCCAGTCTCTACTTGTTTATATATTGAATTACATAACCTTCATGTTCATAATAATAGTGAAACTCAACATTCCAGTCTCTACTTGTTTATATATTGAATTACATAACCTTCATGTTCATAATAATAGTGAAACTCAACATTCCAGTCTCTACTTGTTTATATATTGAATTACATAACCTTCATGTTCATAATAATAGTGAAACTCAACATTCCAGTCTCTACTTGTTTATATATTGAATTACATAACCTTCATGTTCATAATAATAGTGAAACTCAACATTCCAGTCTCTACTTGTTTATATATTGAATTACATAACCTTCATGTTCATAATAATAGTGAAACTCAACATTCCAGTCTCTACTTGTTTATATATTGAATTACATAACCTTCATGTTCATAATAATAGTGAAACTCAACATTCCAGTCTCTACTTGTTTATATATTGAATTACATAACCTTCATGTTCATAATAATAGTGAAACTCAACATTCCAGTCTCTACTTGTTTATATATTGAATTACATAACCTTTATGTTCATAATAATAGTGAAACTCAACATTCCAGTCTCTACTTGTTTATATATTGAATTACATAACCTTCATGTTCATAATAATAGTGAAACTCAACATTCCAGTCTCTACTTGTTTATATATTGAATTACATAACCTTCATGTTCATAATAATAGTGAAACTCAACATTCCAGTCTCTACTTGTTTATATATTGAATTACATAACCTTCATGTTCATAATAATAGTGAAACTCAACATTCCAGTCTCTACTTGTTTATATATTGAATTACATAACCTTCATGTTCATAATAATAGTGAAACTCAACATTCCAGTCTCTACTTGTTTATATATTGAATTACATAACCTTCATGTTCATAATAATAGTGAAACTCAACATTCCAGTCTCTACTTGTTTATATATTGAATTACATAACCTTCATGTTCATAATAATAGTGAAACTCAACATTCCAGTCTCTACTTGTTTATATATTGAATTACATAACCTTCATGTTCATAATAATAGTGAAACTCAACATTCCAGTCTCTACTTGTTTATATATTGAATTACATAACCTTCATGTTCATAATAATAGTGAAACTCAACATTCCAGTCTCTACTTGTTTATATATTGAATTACATAACCTTCATGTTCATAATAATAGTGAAACTCAACATTCCAGTCTCTACTTGTTTATATATTGAATTACATAACCTTCATGTTCATAATAATAGTGAAACTCAACATTCCAGTCTCTACTTGTTTATATATTGAATTACATAACCTTCATGTTCATAATAATAGTGAAACTCAACATTCCAGTCTCTACTTGTTTATATATTGAATTACATAACCTTCATGTTCATAATAATAGTGAAACTCAACATTCCAGTCTCTACTTGTTTATATATTGAATTACATAACCTTCATGTTCATAATAATAGTGAAACTCAACATTCCAGTCTCTACTTGTTTATATATTGAATTACATAACCTTCATGTTCATAATAATAGTGAAACTCAACATTCCAGTCTCTACTTGTTTATATATTGAATTACATAACCTTCATGTTCATAATAATAGTGAAACTCAACATTCCAGTCTCTACTTGTTTATATATTGAATTACATAACCTTCATGTTCATAATAATAGTGAAACTCAACATTCCAGTCTCTACTTGTTTATATATTGAATTACATAACCTTCATGTTCATAATAATAGTGAAACTCAACATTCCAGTCTCTACTTGTTTATATATTGAATTACATAACCTTCATGTTCATAATAATAGTGAAACTCAACATTCCAGTCTCTACTTGTTTATATATTGAATTACATAACCTTCATGTTCATAATAATAGTGAAACTCAACATTCCAGTCTCTACTTGTTTATATATTGAATTACATAACCTTCATGTTCATAATAATAGTGAAACTCAACATTCCAGTCTCTACTTGTTTATATATTGAATTACATAACCTTCATGTTCATAATAATAGTGAAACTCAACATTCCAGTCTCTACTTGTTTATATATTGAATTACATAACCTTCATGTTCATAATAATAGTGAAACTCAACATTCCAGTCTCTACTTGTTTATATATTGAATTACATAACCTTCATGTTCATAATAATAGTGAAACTCAACATTCCAGTCTCTACTTGTTTATATATTGAATTACATAACCTTCATGTTCATAATAATAGTGAAACTCAACATTCCAGTCTCTACTTGTTTATATATTGAATTACATAACCTTCATGTTCATAATAATAGTGAAACTCAACATTCCAGTCTCTACTTGTTTATATATTGAATTACATAACCTTCATGTTCATAATAATAGTGAAACTCAACATTCCAGTCTCTACTTGTTTATATATTGAATTACATAACCTTCATGTTCATAATAATAGTGAAACTCAACATTCCAGTCTCTACTTGTTTATATATTGAATTACATAACCTTCATGTTCATAATAATAGTGAAACTCAACATTCCAGTCTCTACTTGTTTATATATTGAATTACATAACCTTCATGTTCATAATAATAGTGAAACTCAACATTCCAGTCTCTACTTGTTTATATATTGAATTACATAACCTTCATGTTCATAATAATAGTGAAACTCAACATTCCAGTCTCTACTTGTTTATATATTGAATTACATAACCTTCATGTTCATAATAATAGTGAAACTCAACATTCCAGTCTCTACTTGTTTATATATTGAATTACATAACCTTCATGTTCATAATAATAGTGAAACTCAACATTCCAGTCTCTACTTGTTTATATATTGAATTACATAACCTTCATGTTCATAATAATAGTGAAACTCAACATTCCAGTCTCTACTTGTTTATATATTGAATTACATAACCTTCATGTTCATAATAATAGTGAAACTCAACATTCCAGTCTCTACTTGTTTATATATTGAATTACATAACCTTCATGTTCATAATAATAGTGAAACTCAACATTCCAGTCTCTACTTGTTTATATATTGAATTACATAACCTTCATGTTCATAATAATAGTGAAACTCAACATTCCAGTCTCTACTTGTTTATATATTGAATTACATAACCTTCATGTTCATAATAATAGTGAAACTCAACATTCCAGTCTCTACTTGTTTATATATTGAATTACATAACCTTCATGTTCATAATAATAGTGAAACTCAACATTCCAGTCTCTACTTGTTTATATATTGAATTACATAACCTTCATGTTCATAATAATAGTGAAACTCAACATTCCAGTCTCTACTTGTTTATATATTGAATTACATAACCTTCATGTTCATAATAATAGTGAAACTCAACATTCCAGTCTCTACTTGTTTATATATTGAATTACATAACCTTCATGTTCATAATAATAGTGAAACTCAACATTCCAGTCTCTACTTGTTTATATATTGAATTACATAACCTTCATGTTCATAATAATAGTGAAACTCAACATTCCAGTCTCTACTTGTTTATATATTGAATTACATAACCTTCATGTTCATAATAATAGTGAAACTCAACATTCCAGTCTCTACTTGTTTATATATTGAATTACATAACCTTCATGTTCATAATAATAGTGAAACTCAACATTCCAGTCTCTACTTGTTTATATATTGAATTACATAACCTTCATGTTCATAATAATAGTGAAACTCAACATTCCAGTCTCTACTTGTTTATATATTGAATTACATAACCTTCATGTTCATAATAATAGTGAAACTCAACATTCCAGTCTCTACTTGTTTATATATTGAATTACATAACCTTCATGTTCATAATAATAGTGAAACTCAACATTCCAGTCTCTACTTGTTTATATATTGAATTACATAACCTTCATGTTCATAATAATAGTGAAACTCAACATTCCAGTCTCTACTTGTTTATATATTGAATTACATAACCTTCATGTTCATAATAATAGTGAAACTCAACATTCCAGTCTCTACTTGTTTATATATTGAATTACATAACCTTCATGTTCATAATAATAGTGAAACTCAACATTCCAGTCTCTACTTGTTTATATATTGAATTACATAACCTTCATGTTCATAATAATAGTGAAACTCAACATTCCAGTCTCTACTTGTTTATATATTGAATTACATAACCTTCATGTTCATAATAATAGTGAAACTCAACATTCCAGTCTCTACTTGTTTATATATTGAATTACATAACCTTCATGTTCATAATAATAGTGAAACTCAACATTCCAGTCTCTACTTGTTTATATATTGAATTACATAACCTTCATGTTCATAATAATAGTGAAACTCAACATTCCAGTCTCTACTTGTTTATATATTGAATTACATAACCTTCATGTTCATAATAATAGTGAAACTCAACATTCCAGTCTCTACTTGTTTATATATTGAATTACATAACCTTCATGTTCATAATAATAGTGAAACTCAACATTCCAGTCTCTACTTGTTTATATATTGAATTACATAACCTTCATGTTCATAATAATAGTGAAACTCAACATTCCAGTCTCTACTTGTTTATATATTGAATTACATAACCTTCATGTTCATAATAATAGTGAAACTCAACATTCCAGTCTCTACTTGTTTATATATTGAATTACATAACCTTCATGTTCATAATAATAGTGAAACTCAACATTCCAGTCTCTACTTGTTTATATATTGAATTACATAACCTTCATGTTCATAATAATAGTGAAACTCAACATTCCAGTCTCTACTTGTTTATATATTGAATTACATAACCTTCATGTTCATAATAATAGTGAAACTCAACATTCCAGTCTCTACTTGTTTATATATTGAATTACATAATATATTCATAATAATAGTGAAACCTTCTCTATGTTCATAATTGAATTAGTGAAACTCAACATTCCAGTCTCTACTTGTTTATATATTGAATTACATAACCTTCATGTTCATAATAATAGTGAAACTCAACATTCCAGTCTCTACTTGTTTATATATTGAATTACATAACCTTCATGTTCATAATAATAGTGAAACTCAACATTCCAGTCTCTACTTGTTTATATATTGAATTACATAACCTTCATGTTCATAATAATAGTGAAACTCAACATTCCAGTCTCTACTTGTTTATATATTGAATTACATAACCTTCATGTTCATAATAATAGTGAAACTCAACATTCCAGTCTCTACTTGTTTATATATTGAATTACATAACCTTCATGTTCATAATAATAGTGAAACTCAACATTCCAGTCTCTACTTGTTTATATATTGAATTACATAACCTTCATGTTCATAATAATAGTGAAACTCAACATTCCAGTCTCTACTTGTTTATATATTGAATTACATAACCTTCATGTTCATAATAATAGTGAAACTCAACATTCCAGTCTCTACTTGTTTATATATTGAATTACATAACCTTCATGTTCATAATAATAGTGAAACTCAACATTCCAGTCTCTACTTGTTTATATATTGAATTACATAACCTTCATGTTCATAATAATAGTGAAACTCAACATTCCAGTCTCTACTTGTTTATATATTGAATTACATAACCTTCATGTTCATAATAATAGTGAAACTCAACATTCCAGTCTCTACTTGTTTATATATTGAATTACATAACCTTCATGTTCATAATAATAGTGAAACTCAACATTCCAGTCTCTACTTGTTTATATATTGAATTACATAACCTTCATGTTCATAATAATAGTGAAACTCAACATTCCAGTCTCTACTTGTTTATATATTGAATTACATAACCTTCATGTTCATAATAATAGTGAAACTCAACATTCCAGTCTCTACTTGTTTATAAATTGAATTACATAACCTTCATGTTCATAATAATAGTGAAACTCAACATTCCAGTCTCTACTTGTTTATATATTGAATTACATAACCTTCATGTTCATAATAATAGTGAAACTCAACATTCCAGTCTCTACTTGTTTATATATTGAATTACATAACCTTCATGTTCATAATAATAGTGAAACTCAACATTCCAGTCTCTACTTGTTTATATATTGAATTACATAACCTTCATGTTCATAATAATAGTGAAACTCAACATTCCAGTCTCTACTTGTTTATATATTGAATTACATAACCTTCATGTTCATAATAATAGTGAAACTCAACATTCCAGTCTCTACTTGTTTATATATTGAATTACATAACCTTCATGTTCATAATAATAGTGAAACTCAACATTCCAGTCTCTACTTGTTTATATATTGAATTACATAACCTTTATGTTCATAATAATAGTGAAACTCAACATTCCAGTCTCTACTTGTTTATATATTGAATTACATAACCTTCATGTTCATAATAATAGTGAAACTCAACATTCCAGTCTCTACTTGTTTATATATTGAATTATATAACCTTCATGTTCATAATAATAGTGAAACTCAACATTCCAGTCTCTACTTGTTTATATATTGAATTACATAATCTTCATGTTCATAATAATAGTGAAACTCAACATTCCAGTCTCTACTTGTTTATATATTGAATTACATAACCTTCATGTTCATAATAATAGTGAAACTCAACATTCCAGTCTCTACTTGTTTATATATTGAATTACATAATCTTCATGTTCATAATAATAGTGAAACTCAACATTCCAGTCTCTACTTGTTTATATATTGAATTACATAACCTTCATGTTCATAATAATAGTGAAACTCAACATTCCAGTCTCTACTTGTTTATATATTGAATTACATAACCTTTATGTTCATAATAATAGTGAAACTCAACATTCCAGTCTCTACTTGTTTATATATTGAATTACATAACCTTCATGTTCATAATAATAGTGAAACTCAACATTCCAGTCTCTACTTGTTTATAAATTGAATTACATAACTTCTTCATGTTCATAATAATAGTGAAACTCAACATTCCAGTCTCTACTTGTTTTATATATTGAATTACATATAACTTCATGTTCATAATGATGAGTGAAACTCAACATTTCCAATCTCTACTTGTTTATATATTGAATTACATAACCTTCATGTTCATAATAATGAGTGAAATTCAACATTCCAATCTCTACTTGTTTATATATTGAATTACATAACCTTTATGTTCATAATAATGGTGAAAACTCAACATTCAGTCTCTACTTGTTTATATATTGGAATTACATAACCTATCATGTTCATAATATAGTGAAACTCAACATTCCAGTCTCTACTTGTTTTGTATATATTGAATTAAATAACCTTTATGTTCAATAATGGTGAAACTCAACATTCCAGTCTCTCTACTTGTTTATATATTGAATTGACATAATCTTCATGTTCATAATAATAGTGAAACTCAACATTCCAGTCTCTACTTGTTTATAATATTGAATTACATAATCTTCATGTTCATAATAATAATGAAACTCAACATTCCAGTCTCTACTTGTTTTATAAA
>NW_027467782.1:69348018-69384378 GCF_004210375.1 Tachypleus tridentatus
TGGCATCACAGTGTCAACAAGTACTAGTTTTACTATAAGTATTGTAATATTACCTCTAGTTAGTTGTTCAAAGTCAGTAGATGTATCACATTTAATACAATAAGTATTATAATATTACTCTAGTTGTTGTTACAAAGTCACTATATGTATCACATTTAATAAAATAAGTATAGTTTACTATAAGTATTGTAATATTACTATAGTTCTTGTTACAAAGTCAGTATGATGTATCACATTTAATAAAATAAGTATAGTTCACTATAAGTATTGTAATATTACTCTATTTATTATTACAAAGTCAGTAAAATGTATCCAAGCATAATACAATAAGTATAGTTCACTATAAGTATTTTAATATTACTATAGTTCTTGTTAGAAAGTCAGTATGATGTATCACATTTAATACGATAAGTATAGTTTACTATAAGTATTGTAATATTACTGTAGTTCTTGTTACAAAGTCAGTATGATGTATCACATTTAATACAATAAGTACAGTTCACGATAAGTGTTGTAATATTACTAGTTGTTGTTACAAAAAATCAGTATGATGTATCACATTTAATACAATAAGAATAGTTTACTATAAGTATTGTAATATTACTATAGTTATTGTTACAAAGTCAGTATAATGTATCACATTTAATACAATAAGCATAGTTTACTATAAGTATTGTTATATTACTCTACTTGGTGTTACAAATTCAGTACGATGTATCATATTTAATACAATGAGTATATTTACTATAAGTATTGTAATATTACTCTAGTTATTGTTACAAAATCAGTATGATGTGTCACATTTAATGCAATAAGTACAGTTTACTATAAGTATTTGTAATATTACTGATAGTTGTTGTTACAAAGTCAGTATGATGTATCACATTTAATACAATAAGTATAGTTCACTATAACTATTGTAATATTACTTTAGTTACTGTTACAAAGTCAGAATGATGTATCACATTTAATACTATAAGTATAGTAATATTACTCTAATTGTTGTTACAAAGTCAGTATAATGTATCACATTTAATACAATAAGCATAGTTTACTGTAAGGATTGTAATATTACTCTAGTTGTTGTTACATAGTCAGTACAATGTATCACTCTTAATACAATGAGTACAGTTTACTATAAGTATTGTAATATTAGTCTTGTTATTGTTACAAAGTCAGTAGGATGTATCATATTTAATACAATGAGTATAGTTTACTATAAGTATTGTAATATTACTCTAGTTATTCTTGCAAAGTCAGTAGATGTATCATATTTAATAAAATAAGTATAGTATACTATAATTATTGTAATATTACTTTAGTTGTTCTTACAAAGTCAGTACGATGTATCACATTTAATACAATAGGTATAGTTTACTATAAGTATTGTAATATTAGTCTTGTTATTGTTACAAAGTCAGTAGGATGTATCATATTTAATACAATGAGTATAGTTTACTATAAGTATTGTAATATTTCTCTAGTTGTTGTTGCAAATTCAGTAGATATATCACATTTAATAAAATAATTATATTTTACTATAAGTATTGTAATATTACCCTAGTTGTTGTTACAAAGTCAGTAGGATGTATCATATTTAATACAATGAGTATAGTTTACTATAAGTATTGTAATATTACTCTAGTTATTGTTGCAAAGTCAGTAGATGTATCATATTTAATAAAATAAGTATAGTATACTATAATTATTGTAATATTACTTTAGTTGTTCTTACAAAGTCAGTACGATGTATCAAATTTAATACAATAAGTATAATTTACTAGAAGTATTGTAATATCACTCTAGTTATTGTTACAAAGACAATACGGTGTATCACATTTAATACAATAAGTATAGTTTACTATAAGTATTGTAATATTACTCTAGTTGTTGTTACAAAGTCAGTAGGATGTATCATATTTAATACAATGAGTATAGTTTACTATAAGTATTGTAATATTACTCTAGTTGTTGTTACAAAGTCAGTATGATGTATCACATTTAATACAATAAGAATAGTTTACTATAAGTATTGTAATATTACTCTAGTTGTTGTTACAAAGTCAGTACGATGTATCACATTTAATAAAATAAGTATAGTTTACTATAAGTATTGTAATATTACTCTAGTTGTTGTTACAAAGTCAGTACGATGTATCACATTTAATACAATAAGTATAGTTTACTATAAGTATTGTAATATTACTCTAGTTGTTGTTACAAAGTCAGTATGATGTATCACATTTAATACAATAAGTATAGTTTACTATAAGTATTGTAATATTACTCTAGTTGTTGTTACAAAGTCAGTATGATGTATCACATTTAATACAATAAGTATAGTTTACTATAAGTATTGTAATATTACTCTAGTTGTTGTTACAAAGTCAGTAGATGTATCACATTTAATACAATAAATATAGTTGACTATAAGTATTGTAATATTACTATAGTTTTTGTTACAAAGTCAGTATGATGTATCACATTTAATACAATAAGTATAGTTTACTATAAGTATTGTAATATTACTCTAGTTATTGTTACAAAGTCAGTACAATGTATCACATTTAATACAATAAGTATAGTTTACTATAAGTATTGTTATATTACTCTAGTTGTTGTTACAAAGTCAGTACGATGTATCACATTAATACAATAAGTATAGTTTGGGATAAGTATTGTAATATTATTCTAGTTGTTATTACAAAGTCAGTATGATGTATCACATTTAATACTATAAGTATTGATTACTATAAGTATTGTAATATTACTCTAGTTCTTCTTACAAAGTCAGTATGATGTATCACATTTAATACAATAAGTACAGTTTACTATAAGTATTGTAATATTACTTTAGTTACTGTTACAAAATCAGTATGATGTATCACATTCAATACAATAAGAATAGTTTACTATAAGTATTGTAATATTACTGTAGTTAATGTTACAAAGTCAGTACGATGTATCACATTTAATACAATAAGTATAATTTACTATACGTATTGTAATATCACTCTAGTTATTGTTACAAAGTCAGTAGGTTTATCACATTTAATACAATAACTGTAGTTTACTATAAGTATTGTTCTATTACTCTAGTTGTTGTTACAAAGTCAGTACGATGTATCACATTTAATACAATAAGTATAGTTTACTATAAGTATTGTAATATCACTCTAGTTATTGTTACAAAGTCAGTATGATGTATCACATTTAATACAATAAGTATAGTTTACTATAAGTATTGTAATATTACTCTAGTTGTTGTTACAAAGTCAGTAATGATGTATCACATTTAATACAATAAGTATAAGTTTACTATAAGTATTGTAATATCACTCTATTTATTTTTACAAATTGAGTATGATGTATCACATTTAATATAATAAGCATAGTTTACTAAAAGTACTGCAATATTACTCTAGTTGTTGTTCCAAAGTCAGTATGATGTATCACATTTAATACAATAAGTATAGTTTACTATAATAATTGTAATATTACTCTAGTTGTTGTTCCAATGTCAGTATGATGTATTATATTTAATACGATAAGTATAGTTTACTATAAGTATTGTAATATTACTCTAGTTGTTGTTCCAAAGTCAGTAGATATATCATATATAATACAATAAATATAGTTGACTATAGGTATTGTAATATTACTATAATTATTGTTACAAAGTCAGTATGATGTATCACATTGAATACTATAAGTATTGATTACTATAAGTGTTGTAATATTACTTTAGTTACTGTTACAAAGTCAGTATGATGTATCACATTTAATACAATAAGTATAGTTTACTATAAGTATTGTAATATTACTCTAGTTGTTGTTACAAAGTCAGTATGATGTATCACATTTAATACAATAAGTATAGTTTACTATAAGTATTGTAATATTACTCTAGTTATTGTTACAAAGTCAGTATGATGTATCACATTGAATACAATAAGTACAGTTTACTATAAATATTGTAATATTACTCTAGTTGTTGTTACAAATTCAATATGATTATCACATTTAATAAAATAAGTATAGTTTACTATAAGTATTGTAATATTACCTAGTTGTTGTTACAAAGTCAGTATGATTATCACATTTAATACAATAAGTATAGTTTACTATAAGTATTGTAATATTACTCTAGTTGTTGTTACAAAGTCAGTATGATGTATCACATTTAATACAATAAGTATAGTTTACTATAAGTATTGTAATATTACTATAGTTGTTGTTACAAAATCAGTATGATGTATCATATTTTATACGATAAGTATTCTAATATTACTCTCGTTGTTATTACAAAGTCAGTATGATGTATCACATTTAATATAATAAGTATAGTTCACTATAAGTATTGTAATATTACTCTTGTTGTTGTTACAAAGTCAAAGTGATGTATCACATTTAATACAATAAGTATAATTTACTAGAAGTATTGTAATATCACTCTAGTTATTGTAACAAAGACATTACGGTGTACCACAGTTAGTACAATAAGCATAGTTTACTATAAGTATTGTAATATTACTCTAGTTGTTGTTCCAAAGTCAGTACGTTGTATCACATTTAATACAATAAGTATAGTTTACTATAAGTATTGTAATATTACTATAGTTGTTGTTACAAAGTCAGTATGATGTATCACATTTAATACAATAAGTATAGTTTACAATAAGTATTGTAATATTACTCTAGTTATTGTTACAAAGTCAGTATGATGTATCACATTGAATACAATAAGTACAGTTTACTATAAATATTGTAATATTACTCTAGTTGTTGTTACAAATTCAATATGATTATCACATTCAATAAAATAAGTATAGTTTACTATAAGTATTGTAATATTACTCTAGTTGTTGTTACAAACTCGGTACGATGTATCACATTTAATACAATAAGTATCGTTTACTATAAGTATTCTAACATTACTCTAGTTGTTGTTACAAGTCAGTACGATGTATCACATTTAAAACAATAAGTATAGTTTACTATAAGTATTGTAATATTACTATAGTTGTTGTTACAAAGTCAGTATGATGTATCACATTTAATACAATAAGTATTCTAATATTACTCTCTAGTTGTTGTTACAAAGTCAGTATGATGTATCACATTTAATATAATAAGTATAGTTCACTATAAGTATTGTAATATTACTCTTCTTCTTGTTACAAAATCAAAGTGATGTATCACATTTAATACAATAAGTATAGTTTACTATAAGTATTGTAATATTACTCTAGTTATTGTTACAAAGTCAGTATGATGTATCACATTTAATACAATAAGTATAGTTTACTATAAGTATTGTAATATTACTCTAGTTGTTGTTCCAAAGTCAGTACGATGTATCACATTTAATACAATAAGTATAGTTTACTATAAGTATTGTAATATTACTCTAGTTGTTGTTACAAAGTCAGTACGATGTATCACATTTAATACAATAAGTATAATTTACTAGAAGTATTGTAATATCACTCCAGTAATTGTTACAAAGTCAGTATGATGTATCATATTTAATACAATATATATATAGTTTACTATAAGTATTGTAATATTACCTAGTTGTTGTTACAAAGTCAGTATGATGTATCACATTTAATACGATAAGTATAGTTTACTATAAGTATTGTGATATTACTCTAGTTGTTGTTGCAAAGTCAATAGATGTATCACATTTAATACAATAAGTATAGTTTACTATAAGTATTGTAATATTACTATAGTTATTGTTACAAAGTCAGTATGATGTATCACATTTAATACAATAAGTATAGTTTACTATAAGTATTGTAATATTATTATAGTTCATTTACAAAGTCAGTATGATGTATCACATTTAATACAATAGGTATAGTTTACTATAAGTATTGTAATATTACCTAGTTGTTGTTACAAAGTCAGTATGATGTATCACATTTAATACAATAAGTATAATTTACTATAAGTATTGTAATATTACTCTAGTTGTTGTTACAAAGTCAGTATGATGTATCACATTTAATACAATAAGTATAGTTTACTATAAGTATTGTAATATTACTCTAGTTGTTGTTACAAAGTCAGTATGATGTATCACATATAATACAACAAGTATAATTTTCTAGAAGTATTGTAATATCACTCAATTTATTTTTACAAATTGAGTATGATGTATCACATTTAATATAATAAGCATAGTTTACTATAAGTATTGTAATATTACTCTAGTTGTTGTTACAAAGTCAGTATGATGTATCACATTTAATACAATAATATAGTTTACTATAAGTATTGTAATATTACTCTAGTTGTTGTTACAAAGTCAGTATGATGTATCACATTTAATACAATAAGTATAGTTTACTATAAGTATTGTAATATTACTCTAGTTGTTGTTACAAAGTCAGTAGATGTATCACATTTAATACAATAAATATAGTTGACTATAAGTATTGTAATATTACTACAGTTCTTGTTACAAAGTCAGTATGATGTATCACATTTAATACAATAAGTATAGTTTACTATAAGTATTGTAATATTACTTATAGTTGTTGTTACAAAGTCAGTAAGATGTATCACATTTAATACAATAAATATCGTTTACTATAAGTATTGTAATATTACTGTAGTTGTTTTTACAAAGTCAGTATGATGTATCACATTTAATACAATAAGTATAGTTTACTATAAGTATTGTAATATTACTCTAGTTCCTTGTTACAAAGTCAGTACGATGTATCACATTTAATACAATAAGTATAGTTTACTATAAGTATTGTAATATTACTCTAGTTGTTGTTACAAAGTCAGTATGATGTATCACATTTAATACAATAAGTATAGTTTACTATAAGTATTGTAATATCACTCTAGTTGTTGTTATAAAGTCACTATGATGTATCACATTTAATACAATAAGTATAGTTTACTATGAGTATTGTAATATTACTCTAGTTATTGTTACAAAGTCAGTATGATGTATCACATTTAATACAATAAGTATAGTTTACTATAAGTATTGTAATATTACTATAGTTATTGTTACAAAGTCAGTATGATGTATCACATTTAATACAATAAGTATAGTTTACTATAAGTATTGTAATATTACTCTAGTTGTTGTTACAAAGTCAGTATGATGTATCACATTTAATACAATAAGTATAGTTTACTATAAGTATTGTAATATTACTCTAGTTATTGTTACAAAGTCAGTATGATGTATCACATTTAATACAATAAGTATAGTTTACTATAAGTATTGTAATATTACTCTAGTTGTTGTTACAAAGTCAGTACGATGTATCACATTTAATACAATAAGTATCGTTTACTATAAGTATTGTAACATTACTCTAGTTGTTGTTACAAAGTCAGTACAATGTATCACATATAATACAATAAGTATAGTTCACTATAACTATTGTAATATTACTCTAGTTCTTGTTACAAAGTCAGTATGATGTATCACATTAAATACAATAAGTATAGTTTACTATAAGTATTGTAATATTACTCTAGTTGTTGTTACAAAGTCAGTATGATGTATCACATTTAATACAATAAGTATAGTTAACTATAAGTATTGTAATATTACTCTAGTTGTTGTTACAAAGTCAGTAGATGTATCACATTTAACACAATAAGTATAGTTTACTATAAATATTGTAATGTTACTATTGTTGTTGTTACAAAGTCAGTACCATGTAACACATTTAATACAATAAGTACAATTTACTAGAAGTATTGTAATATTACTCTTGTTGTTGTAACAAAGTCAAAGTGATGTATCACATTTAATACAATAAGTATAGTTTACTATAAGTATTGTAATATTACTACAGTTCTTGTTACAAAGTCAGTATGATATATCACATTTAATACGATAAGTATAGTTTACTATAAGTATTCTTATATTACTCTAGTTGTTGTTACAAAGTCAGTATGATGTATCACATTTAATACAATAAGTACAGTTAACTATAAGTGTTGTAATATTACTTTAGTTACTGTTACAAAGTCAGTAGGATGTATTATATTTAATACAATGAGTATAGTTTACTATAAGTATTTTAATATTCCTGTAGTTGTTGTTACAAAATCAGTATGATGTACCACATTTAATACAATAAGTACAGTTTACTATAAGTATTGTAATATTACTCTAGTTGTTGTTACAAATTCAATATGATGTATCACATTCAATACAATAAGTATAATTTACTATAAGTATTGCAATATTACTATAGTTGTTGTTACAAATTCAGTATGATGTATCATATTTTATACGATAAGTATTGTAATATTACTCTAGTTGTTGTTGCAAAGTCAATAGATGTATCACATTTAATACAATAAGTATAGTTTACTATAAGTATTCTTATATTACTATAGTTGTTGTTACAAAGTCAGTATGATGTATCACATTTAATACAATAAGTATAGTTTACTATAAGTATTGTAATATTACTCTTGTTGTTGTTACAAAGTCAAAGTGATGTATCACATTTAATACAATAAGTATAATTTACTAGAAGTATTGTAATATCACTCTAGTTATTGTAACAAAGACAGTACGGTGTACCACAGTTAATACAATAAGTATAGTTTAATATAAGTATTGTAATATTACTCTAGTTGTTGTTACAAAGTGAGAACGATGTATCAAATTTAATAGAAAAAGTATTGTTTGCTATAAACATTGTAATATTACTCCAGTTATTGTTACAAAGTCAGTACGATGTATCACATTTAATACAATAAGTATAGTTTACTATAAGTATTTTATCATTACTCCAGTTGTTGTAACAAAGTCAGTATGATGTATCACATTTAATACAATAAGTACAGTTGACTATAAGTGTTGTAATATTACTTTAGTTACTGTTACAAAGTCAGTATGATGTATCACATTCCATACAATAAGTATAGTTTACTCTAAGTATTGTAATATTACTATAGTTGTTGTTACAAAGTCAGTACGATGTAAGACATTTAATACAATAAGTATAGTTTACTATAAGTATTGCAATATTACTATAGTTCATTTACAAAGTCAGTATGATGTATCACATTTAATACAATAAGTATACATTACTATAAGTATTGTAATATTACTCTAGTTGTTGTTACAAAGTCAGTACGATGTATCACATTTAATACAATAAGTATAGTTTACTATAAGTATTGTAATATTACTCTAGTTGTTGTTACAAAGTCAGTATGATGTATCACATTTAATACAATAATATATAGTTTACTATAAGTATTGTAATATTACTCTAGTTGTTGTTACAAAGTCAGTATGATATATCACATTTAATACGATAAATATAGTTTACGATAAGTATTGTGATAGTACTATAGTTCTTGTTACAAAGTCAGTATGGTGTATCACATTTTATACGATGAGTATTGTAATATTACTCTCGTTGTTGTTACAAAGCCACTATCATGTATCACATTTAATACAATAAGTATAGTTTACTATAAGTATTTTAATATTCTTGTAGTTGTTGTTACAAAGTCAGTATGATGTATCATATTTTATACTATAAGTATTGTAATATTACTCTAGTTGTTGTTACAAAGCCAGTATCATGTATCACATTTAATACAATAAGTATAGTTGACTATAAGTATTGTAATATTACTCTAGTTGTTGTTACAAAGTCAAAGTAATGTATCAAATTTAATACAATAAGTACAGTTCGCAATAAGAATTGTAATATTACTCTCGTTGTTGTTACAAAGTCACTATGATGTATCGCATTTAATACAATAAGTATAGTTTACTATAAGTATTGTAATATTACTATAGTTTTTGTTACAAAGTCAGTATGATGTATCACATTTAATACAATAAGTATAATTTACTATAAGTATTGTAATATTACTGTAGTTATTGTTACACAGTCAGTAGGATGTATCATATTTAATACAATGAGTATAGTTTACTATAAGTATTTTAATATTCCTATAGTTGTTGTTACAAAGTCAGTATGATGTATCACATTTAATACAATAAGTATAGTTTACTATAAGTATTGTAATATTACTATAGTTGTTTTACAAAGTCAGTATGATGTATCACATTTAATACAATAAGTATAGTTTACTATAAGTATTGTAATATTACTCTAGTTGTTGTTACAAAGTCAGTATGATGTATCACATTTAATACAATAAGTATAGTTTACTATAAGTATTGTAATATTACTAGTAATTGTTACAAAGTCAGTATGATGTATCACATTTAATACAATAATATAGTTTACTATAAGTATTGTAATATTACTCTAGTTGTTGTTACAAAGTCAGTATGATGTATCACATTTAATACAATAAGTATAGTTTACTATAAGTATTGTAATATTACTCTAGTTGTTGTTACAAAGTCAGTATGATGTATCACATTTAATACAATAATATATAGTTTACTATAAGTATTGTAATATTACTCTAGTTGTTGTTACAAAGTCAGTATGATGTATCACATTTAATACAATAAGTATAGTTTACTATAAGTATTGTAATATTACTCTAGTTGTTGTTACAAAGTCAGTATGATGTATCACATTTAATACAATAAGTATAGTTTACTATAAGTATTGTAATATTACTCTAGTTGTTGTTACAAAGTCAGTATGATGTATCATATTTTATATATTATAAGTATTGTAATATTACTCTAGTTGTTGTTACAAAGTCAGTATGATGTATCACATTTAATACAATAAGTATAGTTTACTATAAGTATTGTAATATTACTCTAGTTGTTGTTACAAAGTCAGTATGATGTATCACATTTAATACAATAAGTATAGTTTACTATAAGTATTGTAATATTACTCTAGTTGTTGTTACAAAGTCAGTATGATGTATCACATTTAATACAATAAGTATAGTTTACTATAAGTATTGTAATATTACTCTAGTTATTGTTACAAAGTCAGTATGATGTATCACATTTAATACAATAAGTATAGTTTACTATAAGTATTGTAACATTACTCTAGTTGTTGTTACAAAGTCAAAGTGATGTATCACATTTAATACAATAAGTATAGTTTACTATAAGTATTGTAATATTACTCTAGTTGTTGTTACAAAGTCAGTATGATGTATCACATTTAATACAATAAGTATAGTTTACTATAAGTATTGTAACATTACTCTAGTTGTTGTTACAAAATCAGTATGATGTATCACATTTAATACAATAAGTATAGTTTACTATAAGTATTGTAATATTACTCTAGTTGTTGTTACAAAGTCAGTAGATGTATCACATTTAATACAATAAGTATAGTTTACTATAAGTATTGTAATATTACTATAGTTATTGTTACAAAGTCAGTATGATGTATCACATTCAATGCAATAAGTACAGTTTACTATAAATATTGTAATATTACTCTCGTTGTTGTTACAAAGTCAGTATGATGTATCACATTTAATACAATAAGTATAGTTCACTATAAGTATTGTAATATTACTCTTGTTGTTGTTACAAAGTCAAAGTGATGTATCACATTTAATACAATAAGTATAGTTCCCTATAGGTATTGTAATATTACTATAATTATTGTTACAAAGTCAGTATGATGTATCACATTTAATACAATAAGTATAGTTTACTATAAGTATTGTAATATTACTACAGTTCATTTCAAAGTCAGTATGATATATCACATTTAATACAATAAGTATAGTTTACTATAAGTATTGTAATATTACTCTAGTTGTTGTTACAAAGTCAGTACGATGTATCACATTTAATACAATAAGTATAGTTTACTATAAGTATTGTAATATTACTCTAGTTGTTGTTACAAAGTCAGTATGATGTATCACATTTAATACAATAATATAGTTTACTATAAGTATTGTAATATTACTCTAGTTGTTGTTACAAAGTCAGTAAGATGTATCACATTTAATACGATAAGTATAGTTTACTATAAGTATTGTGATATTACTCTAGTTGTTGTTGCAAAGTCAGTAGATGTATCACATTTAATACAATAAGTATAGTTTACTATAAGTATTGTAATATTACTCTAGTTGTTGTTACAAAGTCAGTATGATGTATCACATTTAATACAATAAGTACAGTTCACTATAAGTATTGTAATATTACTATAGTTATTGTTACAAAGTCAGTAGGATGTATCATATTTTATACGATAAGTATTGTAATATTACTCTAGTTCTTGTTACAAAGTCAGTATGATGTATCACATTTAATACAATAAGTATAGTTTACTATAAATATTGTAATATTACTCTAGTTATTGTTACAAAGTCAGTAGGATGTATCACATTTAATACAATAAGTATAGTTTACTATAAGTATTGTAATATTACTCTAGTTGTTGTTACAAAGTCAGTATGATGTATCACATTTAATACAATAAGTATAGTTTACTATAAGTATTGTAATATTACTCTAGTTGTTGTTACAAAGTCAGTATGATGTATCACATTTAATACAATAAGTATAGTTTACTATAAGTATTGTAATATTACTCTAGTTGTTGTTACAAAGTCAGTATGATGTATCACATTTAATACAATAAGTATAGTTTACTATAAGTATTGTAATATTACTCTAGTTGTTGTTACAAAGTCAGTATGATGTATCACATTTAATACAATAAGTATAGTTTACTATAAGTATTGTAATATTACTCTAGTTGTTGTTACAAAGTCAGTATGATGTATCACATTTAATACAATAAGTATAGTTTACTATAAGTATTGTAATATTACTCTAGTTGTTGTTACAAAGTCAGTATGATGTATCACATTTAATACAATAAGTATAGTTTACTATAAGTATTGTAATATTACTATAGTTATTGTTACAAAGTCAGTATGATGTATCACATTTAATACAATAAGTATAGTTTACTATAAGTATTGTAATATTACTCTAGTTGTTGTTACAAAGTCAGTATGATGTATCACATTTAATACAATAAGTATAGTTTACTATAAGTATTGTAATATTACTCTAGTTGTTGTTACAAAGTCAGTATGATGTATCACATTTAATACAATAAGTATAGTTTACTATAAGTATTGTAATATTACTCTAGTTGTTGTTACAAAGTCAAAGTGATGTATCACATTTAATACAATAAGTATAGTTTAAATAAGTATTGTAATATTACTCTAGTTATTGTTACAAAGTCAGTATGATGTATCACATTTAATACAATAAGTATAGTTTACTATAAGTATTGTAATATTACTCTAGTTGTTGTTACAAAGTCAGTATGATGTATCACATTTAAACAATAAGTATAGTTTACTATAAGTATTGTAATATTACTCTAGTTGTTGTTACAAAGTCAGTATGATGTATCATATTTTATACGATAAGTATTGTAATATTACACTCGTTGTTGTTACAAAGTCAGTATGATGTATCACATTTAATACAATAAGTATAGTTTACTATAAGTATTGTAATATTACTCTAGTTGTTGTTACAAAGTCAGTATGATGTATCACATTTAATACAATAAGTATAGTTTACTATAAGTATTGTAATATTACTATAATTATTGTTACAAAGTCAGTATGATGTATCACATTTAATACAATAAGTATAGTTTACTATAAGTATTGTAATATTACTCTAGTTGTTGTTACAAAATCAGTATGATGTATCACATTTAATACAATAAGTATAGTTTACTATAAGTATTGTAATATTACTCTAGTTGTTGTTACAAAGTCAGTACGATGTATCACATTTAATACAATAAGTATAATTTACTATAAGTATTGTAATATCACTCTAGTTATTGTTACAAAGTCAGTATGATGTATCACATTTAATACAATAAGTATAGTTTACTATAAGTATTGTAACATTACTCTAGTTGTTGTTAAAAAATCAGTATGATGTACCACATTTAATACAATAAGTATAATTTACTATAAGTATTGTAATATTACTCTAGTTGTTGTTACAAAGTCAGTAGATGTATCACATTTAATACAATAAGTATAGTTTACTATAAGTATTGTAATATTACTCTAGTTATTGTTACAAATTCAGTATGATGTATCACATTTAATACAATAAGTATAGTTTACTATAAATATTGTAATATTACTCTAGTTGTTGTTACAAAGTCAGTATGATGTATCACATTCAATACAATAAGTATAGTTTACTATAAGTATTGTAATATTACTATAGTTGTTGTTACAAAATCAGTATGATGTATCATATTTTATACGATAAGTATTGTAATATTACTCTCGTTGTTGTTACAAAGTCAGTATGATGTATCACATTTAATATAATAAGTATAGTTCACTATAAGTATTGTAATATTACTATAATTATTGTTACAAAGTCAGTATGATGTATCACATTCAATACAATAAGTATAGTTTACTATAAGTATTGTAATATTACTATAGTTGTTGTTACAAAGTCAGTACGATGTATCACATTTAATACAATAAGTATCGTTTACTATAGGTATTGTAACATTACTCTTGTTGTTGTTACAAAGTCAGTAGATGTCTCACATTTAATACAATAAGTATAGTTTACTATAAGTATTGTAATATTACTATAGTTATTGTTACACAGTCAGTACGATGTATCATATTTAATACAATGAATATAGTTTACTATAAGTATTGTAATATTACTCTAGTTGTTGTTACAAAGTCAGTACGATGTATAACATTTAATACAATAAGTATAGTCTACTATAAGTATTGTAATATTACTCTAGTTGTTGTTACAAAGTCAGTACGATGTATCACATTTAATACAATAAGTATAGTTTACTATAAGTATTGTAATATTACTCTAGTTGTTGTTACAAAGTCAGTAGATGTATCACATTTAATACAATAAATATAGTTGACTATAAGTATTGTAATATTACTATAGTTTTTGTTACAAAGTCAGTATGATGTATCACATTTAATACAATAAGTATAGTTTACTATAAGTATTGTAATATTGCTCTAGTTGTTGTTACAAAGTCAGTAGATGTACCACATTTAATACAATAAGTATAGTTTACTATAAGTATTGTAATATTACTATAGTTTTGTTACAAAGTCAGTATGATGTATCACATTTAATACAATAAGTATAATTTACTATAAGTATTGTAATATTACTGTAGTTATTGTTACACAGTCAGTAGGATGTATCATATTTAATACAATGAGTATAGTTTACTATAAGTATTTTAATATTCCTATAGTTGTTGTTACAAAGTCAGTATGATGTATCACATTTAATACGATAAGTATAGTTTACTATAAGTATTGTAATATTACTCTAGTTGTTGTTACAAAATCAGTATGATGTATCATATTTTATACGATAAGTATTGTAATATTACTCTAGTTGTTGTTACAAAGTCAGTATGATGTATCACATTTAATATAATAAGTATACTTTACTATAAGTATTGTAATATCACTCTAGTTATTGTTACAAAGTCAGTATGATGTATCACATTTAATACAATAAGTATAGTTTACTATAAGTATTGTAATATTACTCTAGTTGTTGTAACAAAGTCAGTACGATGTATCCTATTTAATACAATAAGTATAGTTTGGGATAAGTATTGTAATATTAATCTAGTTGTTATTACAAAGTCAGTAAAATGTATCACATTTAATACAATAAATATCGTTTACTATAAGTATTGTAATATTACTGTAGTTGTTTTTACAAAGTCAGTATGATGTATCACATTTAATACAATAAGTATAGTTTACTATAAGTATTGTAATATTACTCTAGTTGTTGTTACAAAGTCAGTACGATGTATCACATTTAATACAATAAGTATAGTTTACTATAAGTATTGTAATATTACTCTAGTTATTGTTACAAAGTCAGTAGATGTATCACATTTAATACAATAAGTATTGTTTACTATAAGTATTGTAATATTACTATAGTTATTGTTACAAAGTCAGTATGATGTATCACATTTAATACAATAAGTATAGTTTACTATAAGTATTGTAATATTACTCTAGTTGTTGTTACAAAGTCAGTATGATGTATCACATTTAATACAATAAGTATAGTTTACTATAAGTATTGTAATATTACTATAGTTATTTTACAAAGTCAGTATGATGTATCACATTTAATACAATAAGTATAGTTTACTATAAGTATTGTAATATTACTCTAGTTGTTGTTACAAAGTCAATAGATGTATCACATTTAATACAATAAGTATAGTTTACTATAAGTATTGTAATATTACTATAGTTGTTGTTACAAAGTCAGTATGATGTATCACATTTAATACAATAAGTATAGTTTACTATAAGTGTTGTAATATTACTTTAGTTACTGTTACAAAGTCAGTAGGATGTATCACATTTAATACAATAAGTATAGTTTACTATAAGTATTGTAATATTACTCTAGTTGTTGTTACAAATTCAGTATGATGTATCACATTTAATACAATAAGTATAGTTTACTATAAGTATTGTAATATTACTATAGTTTTGTTACAAAGTCAGTATGATGTATCACATTTAATACAATAAGTATAGTTTACTATAAGTATTGTAATATTACTCTAGTTATTGTTACAAAGTCAGTATGATGTATCACATTTAATACAATAAGTATAGTTTACTATAAGTATTCTTATATTACTATAGTTCTTCTTACAAAGTCAGTATGCTGTGTCACATTTAATACAATAAGTATAGTTTACTATAAGTATTGTAATATTACTCTAGTTGTTGTTACAAAGTCAGTATGATGTATCATATTTTATACAATATAAGTATTGTAATATTACTCTAGTTGTTGTTACAAAGTCAGTATGATGTATCACATTTAATACAATAAGTATAGTTTACTATAAGTATTGTAATATTACTCTAGTTATTGTTACAAAGTCAGTATGATGTATCACATTTAATACAATAAGTATAGTTTACTATAAGTATTGTAATATTACTCTAGTTGTTGTTACAAAGTCAGTATGATGTATCACATTTAATACAATAAGTATAGTTTACTATAAGTATTGTAATATTACTCTAGTTGTTGTTACAAAGTCAGTAAATGTATCACATTTAATACAATAAGTATAGTTTACTATAAGTATTGTAATATTACTCTAGTTGTTGTTACAAAGTCAGTATGATGTATCACATTTAATACAATAAGTATAGTTTACTATAAGTATTGTAATATTACTCTAGTTGTTGTTACAAAGTCAGTATGATGTATCACATTTAATACAATAAGTATAGTTTACTATAAGTATTGTAATATTACTCTAGTTATTGTTACAAAGTCAGTAGATGTATCACATTTAATACAATAAGTATAGTTTACTATAAGTATTGTAATATTACTATAATTATTGTTACAATGTCAGTATGATGTATCACATTCAATACAATAAGTATAGTTTACTATAAGTATTGTAACATTACTCTAGTTGTTGTTAAAAAATCAGTATGATGTACCACATTTAATACAATAAGTATAGTTTACTATAAGTATTGTAATATTACTATAGTTCATTTACAAAGTCAGTATGATGTATCACATTTAATACAATAAGTATAGTTTACTATAAGTATTGTAATATTACTCTAGTTGTTGTTACAAAGTCAATATGATGTATCACATTTAATACAATAAGTATAGTTTACTATAAGTATTGTAATATTACTATAGTTGTTGTTACAAAGTCAGTATGATGTATCACATTTAATACAATAAGTATAGTTTACTATAAGTATTGTAATATTACTTTAGTTATGTTGTTACAAAGTCAGTATGATGTATCACATTTAATACAATAAGTATAGTTTACTATAAGTATTGTAATATTACTCTAGTTATTGTTACAAAGTCAGTATGATGTATCACATTTAATACAATAAGTATAGTTTACTATAAGTATTGTAATATTACTCTAGTTGTTGTTACAAAGTCAATATGATGTATCACATTCAATACAATAAGTATAGTTTACTATAAGTATTGTAATATTACTATAGTTGTTGTTACAAAGTCAGTATGATGTATCACATTTAATATAAGTATAGTTTACTATAAGTATTGTAATATTACTCTAGTTGTTGTTACAAAGTCAGTATGATGTATCACATTTAATACAATAAGTATAGTTTACTATAAGTATTGTAATATTACTCTAGTTGTTGTTACAAAGTCAGTATGATGTATCACATTTAATACAATAAGTATAGTTTACTATAAGTATTGTAATATTACTATAGTTATTGTTACAAAGTCAGTATGATGTTTCACATTTAATACAATAAGTATAGTTCACTATAAGTATTGTAATATTACTCTAGTTGTTGTTACAAAGTCAAAGTGATGTATCACATTTAATACAATAAGTATAGTTTACTATAAGTATTGTAATATTACTCTAGTTGTTGTTACAAAGTCAGTATGATGTATCACATTTAATACAATAAGTATAGTTTACTATAAGTATTGTAATATTACTATAGTTATTGTTACAAAGTCAGTATGATGTATCACATTTAATACAATAAGTATAGTTTACTATAAGTATTGTAATATTACTCTAGTTGTTGTTACAAAGTCAGTATGATGTATCACATTTAATACAATAAGTATAGTTTACTATAAGTATTGTAATATTACTCTAGTTGTTGTGACAAAGTCAGTAGATGTACCACATTTAATACAATAAGTATAGTTTACCATAAGTATTGTAATATTACTATAGTTATTGTTACAAAGTCAGTATGATGTATCACATTCAATACAATAAGTACAGTTTACTATAAATATTGTAATATTACTCTAGTTGTTGTTACAAAGTCAGTATGATGTATCACATTTAATACAATAAGTATAGTTTACTATAAGTATTGTAATATTACTATAGTTGTTGTTACAAAGTCAGTATGATGTATCATATTTTTATACTATAAGTATTGTAATATTACTCTAGTTGTTGTTACAAAGTCAGTATGATGTATCACATTTAATATAATAAGTATAGTTCACTATAGGTATTGTAATATTACTATAATTATTGTTACAAAGTCAGTACGATGTATCACATTCAATACAATATGTATAGTTTACTATAAGTATTGTAATATTACTATAGTTGTTGTTACAAAGTCAGTACGATGTATCACATTTAATACAATAAGTATAGTTTACTATAAGTATTGTAATATTACTCTAGTTGTTGTTACAAAGTCAGTAGATGTATCACATTTAATACAATAAGTATAGTTTACTATAAGTATTGTAATATTACTATAGTTATTGTTACACAGTCAGTACGATGTATCATATTTAATACAATGAATATAGTTTACTATAAGTATTGTAATATTACTCTAGTTGTTGTGACAAAGTCAGTACGATGTATCACATTTAATACAATAAGTATAGTTTACTATAAGTATTGTAATATTACTCTAGTTGTTGTTACAAAGTCAGTATGATGTATCACATTTAATACAATAAGTATAGTTTACTATAAGTATTGTAATATTACTCTAGTTGTTGTTACAAAGTCAGTATGATGTATCACATTTAATACAATAAGTATAGTTTACTATAAGTATTGTAATATTACTATAGTTTTGTTACAAAGTCAGTATGATGTATCACATTTAATACAATAAGTATAGTTTACTATAAGTATTGTAATATTACTCTAGTTGTTGTTACAAAGTCAGTATGATGTATCACATTTAATACAATAAGTATAGTTTACTATAAGTATTGTAATATTACTATAGTTCTTGTTACAAAGTCAGTATGATGTATCACATTTAATACAATAAGTATAGTTTACTATAAGTATTGTAAAATTACTCTAGTGTTTGTTACATAGTCATTACGATGTATCACATTTAATACAATAAGTATAATTTACTATAAGTATTGTAATATTACTGTAGTTATTGTTACACAGTCAGTAGGATGTATCACATTCAATACAATAAGTATAGTTTACTATAAGTATTGTAATATTACTATAGTTGTTGTTACAAAGTCAGTATGATGTATCATATTTTATACAATAAGTATTGTAATATTACTCTAGTTGTTGTTACAAAGTCAGTAGATGTATCACATTTAATACAATAAGTATAGTTTACTATAAGTATTGTAATATTACTATAGTTGTTGTTACAAAGTCAGTATGATGTATCACATTTAATACAATAAGTATAGTTTACTATAAGTATTGTAATATTACTCTTGTTGTTGTTACAAAGTCAAAGTGATGTATCACATTTAATACAATAAGTATAGTTTACTATAAGTATTGTAATATTACTCTAGTTATTGTTACAAAGTCAGTATGATGTATCACATTTAATACAATAAGTATAGTTTACTATAAGTATTGTAATATTACTCTAGTTGTTGTTACAAAGTCAGTACGATGTATCACATTTAATACAATAAGTATAGTTTACTATAAGTATTGTAATATTACTCTAGTTGTTGTTACAAAGTCAGTATGATGTATCACATTTAATACAATAAGTATAGTTTACTATAAGTATTGTAATATTACTCTAGTTGTTGTTACAAATTCAATATGATGTATCACATTCAATACAATAAGTATAGTTTACTATAAGTGTTGTAATATTACTTTAGTTACTGTTACAAAGTCAGTATGATGTATCACATTTAATACAATAAGTATAGTTTACTATAAGTATTGTAATATTACTATAGTTGTTGTTACAAAGTCAGTATGATGTATCACATTTAATACAATAAGTACAGTTTACTATAAGTATTGTAATATTACTATAGTTGTTGTTACAAAGTCAGTATGATGTATCACATTTAATACAATAAGTATAGTTTACTATAAGTATTGTAATATTACTCTAGTTGTTGTTACAAAGTCAGTATGATGTATCACATTTAATACAATAAGTATAGTTTACTATAAGTATTGTAATATTACTCTAGTTGTTGTTACAAAGTCAGTATGATGTATCACATTTAATACAATAAGTATAGTTTACTATAAGTATTGTAATATTACTCTAGTTGTTGTTACAAAGTCAGTATGATGTATCACATTTAATACAATAAGTATAGTTTACTATAAGTATTGTAATATTACTCTAGTTGTTGTTACAAAGTCAGTATGATGTATCACATTTTATATACTATAAGTATTGTAATATTACTCTAGTTGTTGTTACAAAGTCAGTATGATGTATCACATTTAATACAATAAGTATAGTTTACTATAAGTATTGTAATATTACTTGTAGTTGTTGTTACAAAGTCAGTATGATGTATCACATTTTATACAATAAGTATTGTAATATTAATATTACTAGTTGTTGTTACAAAGTCAGTATGATGTATCACATTTAATACAATAAGTATAGTTTACTATAAGTATTGTAATATTACTCTAGTTGTTGTAACAAAGACAGTACGGTGTACCACAGTTAATACAATAAGTAGAGTTTAATATAAGTATTGTAATATTACTCTAGTTGTCGTTACAAAGTCAGTATGATGTATCACATTTAATACAATAAGTATAGTTTACTATAAGTATTGAAATATTACCATAGTCATTGTTACAAAGTCAGTAGGATGTATCATATTTAATACAATAAGTATAGTTTACTATAAGTATTGTAATATTACTCTAGTTATTGTTGCAAAGTCAGTAGATGTATCACATTTAATACAATAAGTATAGTTTACTATAAGTATTGTAATATTACTATAGTTATTGTTACAAAGTCAGTATGATGTATCACATTTAATACAATAAGTATAGTTTACTATAAGTATTGTAATATTACTCTAGTTGTTGTTACAAAGTCAGTATGATGTATCACATTTAATACAATAAGTATAGTTTACTATAAGTATTGTAACATTACTCTAGTTGTTGTTACAAAGTCAGTATGATGTATCACATTTAATACAATAAGTATAGTTTACTATAAGTATTGTAATATTACTCTAGTTGTTGTTACAAAGTCAGTATGATGTATCACATTTAATACAATAAGTATAGTTTACTATAAGTATTGTAATATTACTCTAGTTGTTGTTACAAAGTCAGTATGATGTATCACATTTAATACAATAAGTATAGTTTACTATAAGTATTGTAATATTACTCTAGTTGTTGTTACAAAGTCAGTATGATGTATCACATTTAATACAATAAGTATAGTTTACTATAAGTATTGTAATATTACTCTAGTTGTTGTTACAAAGTCAGTATGATGTATCACATTTAATACAATAATATAGTTTACTATAAGTATTGTAATATTACTCTAGTTGTTGTTACAAAGTCAGTATGATGTATCACATTTAATACAATAAGTATAGTTTACTATAAGTATTGTAATATTACTCTAGTTGTTGTTACAAAGTCAGTATGATGTATCATATTTTTACAATATACGATAAAGTATTGTAATATTACTCTAGTTGTTGTTACAAAGTCAGTATGATGTATCACATTTAATACAATAAGTATAGTTTACTATAAGTATTGTAATATTACTCTAGTTGTTGTTACAAAGTCAGTATGATGTATCACATTTAATACAATAAGTATAGTTTACTATAAGTATTGTAATATTACTATAGTTATTGTTACAAAGTCAGTATGATGTATCACATTTAATACAATAAGTATAGTTTACTATAAGTATTGTAATATTACTCTAGTTATTGTTACAAAGTCAGTATGATGTATCACATTTAATACAATAAGTATAGTTTACTATAAGTATTGTAATATTACTCTAGTTGTTGTTACAAAGTCAGTATGATGTATCACATTTAATACAATAAGTATAGTTTACTATAAGTATTGTAATATTACTCTAGTTGTTGTTACAAAGTCAGTATGATGTATCACATTTAATACAATAAGTATAGTTTACTATAAGTATTGTAATATTACTCTAGTTGTTGTTACAAAGTCAGTATGATGTATCACATTTAATACAATAAGTATAGTTTACTATAAGTATTGTAATATTACTCTAGTTGTTGTTACAAAGTCAGTAGATGTATCACATTTAATACAATAAGTATAGTTTACTATAAGTATTGTAATATTACTATAGTTATTGTTACAAAGTCAGTATGATGTATCACATTCAATACAATAAGTATAGTTTACTATAAGTATTGTAATATTACTCTAGTTGTTGTTACAAAGTCAGTATGATGTATCACATTTAATACAATAAGTATAGTTTACTATAAGTATTGTAATATTACTCTAGTTGTTGTTACAAAGTCAAATGATGTATCACATTTAATACAATAAGTATAGTTTACTATAAGTATTGTAATATTACTATAGTTATTGTTACAAAGTCAGTATGATGTATCACATTTAATACAATAAGTATAGTTTACTATAAGTATTGTAATATTACTAGTAGTTCATGTTACAAAGTCAGTATGATGTATCACATTTAATACAATAAGTATAGTTTACTATAAGTATTGTAATATTACTCTAGTTGTTGTTACAAAGTCAGTATGATGTATCACATTTAATACAATAAGTATAGTTTACTATAAGTATTGTAATATTACTCTAGTTATTGTTACAAAGTCAGTATGATGTATCACATTTAATACAATAAGTATAGTTTACTATAAGTATTGTAATATTACTCTAGTTGTTGTTACAAAGTCAGTATGATGTATCACATTTAATACAATAAGTATAGTTTACTATAAGTATTGTAATATTACTCTAGTTGTTGTTACAAAGTCAGTAGATGTATCACATTTAATACAATAAGTATAGTTTACTATAAGTATTGTAATATTACTCTAGTTGTTGTTACAAAGTCAGTATGATGTATCACATTTAATACAATAAGTATAGTTTACTATAAGTATTGTAATATTACTCTAGTTGTTGTTACAAAGTCAGTATGATGTATCACATTTTATAGTTTACTATAAGTATTGTAATATTACTCTAGTTGTTGTTACAAAGTCAGTATGATGTATCACATTTAATACAATAAGTATAGTTCACTATAAGTATTGTAATATTACTCTAGTTATTGTTACAAAGTCAGTATGATGTATCACATTCAATACAATAAGTATAGTTTACTATAAGTATTGTAATATTACTCTAGTTGTTGTTACAAAGTCAGTATGATGTATCACATTTAATACAATAAGTATAGTTTACTATAAGTATTGTAATATTACTCTAGTTGTTGTTACAAAGTCAGTATGATGTATCACATTTAATACAATAAGTATAGTTTACTATAAGTATTGTAATATTACTCTAGTTGTTGTTACAAAGTCAGTATGATGTATCACATTTAATACAATAAGTATAGTTCACTATAAGTATTGTAATATTACTCTAGTTGTTGTTACAAAGTCAAAGTGATGTATCACATTTAATACAATAAGTATAGTTTACTATAAGTATTGTAATATTACTCTAGTTGTTGTTACAAAGTCAGTATGATGTATCACATTTAATACAATAAGTATAGTTTACTATAAGTATTGTAATATTACTCTAGTTGTTGTTACAAAGCAGTATGATGTATCACATTTAATACAATAAGTATACTTTACTATAAGTATTGTAATATCACTCTAGTTATTGTTACAAAGTCAGTATGATGTATCACATTCAATACAATAAGTATAGTTTACTATAAGTATTGTAATATTACTCTAGTTGTTGTTACAAAGTCAGTATGATGTATCACATTTAATACAATAAGTATAGTTTACTATAAGTATTGTAATATTACTCTAGTTGTTGTTACAAAGTCAGTATGATGTATCACATTTAATACAATAAGTATAGTTTACTATAAGTATTGTAATATTACTCTTGTTGTTGTTACAAAGTCAAAGTGATGTATCACATTTAATACAATAAGTATAGTTTACTATAAGTATTGTAATATTACTCTCGTTGTTGTTACAAAGTCAGTATGATGTATCACATTTAATACAATAAGTATAGTTTACTATAAGTATTGTAATATTACTATAGTTGTTGTTACAAAGCAGTATGATGTATCACATTTAATATAATAAGTATACTTTACTATAAGTATTGTAATATCACTCTAGTTGTTGTTACAAAGTCAGTATGATGTATCACATTTTACAATAAGTATACAATAAGTATTGTAATATTACTCTAGTTGTTGTTACAAAGTCAGTATGATGTATCACATTTAATACAATAAGTATAGTTTACTATAAGTATTGTAATATTACTCTAGTTGTTGTTACAAAGTCAGTATGATGTATCACATTTAATACAATAAGTATAGTTTACTATAAGTATTGTAATATTACTATAGTTATTGTTACAAAGTCAGTATGATGTATCACATTTAATACAATAAGTATAGTTTACTATAAGTATTGTAATATTACTCTAGTTATTGTTACAAAGTCAGTATGATGTATCACATTTAATACAATAAGTATAGTTTACTATAAGTATTTTATCATTACTCCAGTTGTTGTAACAAAGTCAGTACGATGTATCACATTTAATACAATAAGTATAGTTTACTATAAGTATTGTAATATTACTCTAGTTATTGTTACAAAGTCAGTATGATGTATCACATTTAATACAATAAGTATAGTTTACTATAAGTATTGTAATATTACTCTAGTTGTTGTTACAAAGTCAGTATGATGTATCACATTTAATACAATAAGTATAGTTTACTATAAGTATTGTAATATTACTCTAGTTGTTGTTACAAAGTCAGTAGATGTATCACATTTAATACAATAAGTATAGTTTACTATAAGTATTGTAATATTACTATAGTTGTTGTTACAAAGTCAGTATGATGTATCACATTTAATACAATAAGTATAGTTTACTATAAGTATTGTAATATTACTCTAGTTGTTGTTACAAAGTCAGTATGATGTATCACATTTAATACAATAAGTATAGTTTACTATAAGTATTGTAATATTACTATAGTTGTTGTTACAAAGTCAGTATGATGTATCACATTTAATACAATAAGTATTGTAATATTACTCTCGTTGTTGTTACAAAGTCAGTATGATGTATCACATTTAATACAATAACTATAGTTTACTATAAGTATTGTAATATTACTATAGTTATTGTTACAAAGTCAGTATGATGTATCACATTCAATACAATAAGTATAGTTTACTATAAGTATTGTAATATTACTATAGTTGTTGTTACAAAGTCAGTACGATGTATCACATTTAATACAATAAGTATAGTTTACTATAAGTATTGTAATATTACTCTAGTTGTTGTTACAAAGTCAGTAGATGTATCACATTTAATACAATAAGTATAGTTTACTATAAGTATTGTAATATTACTATAGTTATTGTTACACAGTCAGTATGATGTATCACATTTAATACAATAATATAGTTTACTATAAGTATTGTAATATTACTCTAGTTGTTGTTACAAAGTCAGTATGATGTATCACATTTAATACAATAAGTATAGTTTACTATAAGTATTGTAATATTACTCTAGTTGTTGTTAGAAAGTCAGTATGATGTATCACATTTAATACAATAAGTATAGTTTACTATAAGTATTGTAATATTACTCTAGTTGTTGTTACAAAGTCAGTAGATGTATCACATTTAATACAATAAGTATAGTTTACTATAAGTATTGTAATATTACTATAGTTGTTGTTACAAAGTCAGTATGATGTATCACATTTAATACAATAAGTATAGTTTACTATAAGTATTGTAATATTACTCTAGTTGTTGTTACAAAGTCAGTAGATGTATCACATTTAATACAATAAGTATAGTTTACTATAAGTATTGTAATATTACTATAGTTATTGTTACAAAGTCAGTATGATGTATCACATTTAATACAATAAGTATAGTTTACTATAAGTATTGTAATATTACTCTAGTTGTTGTTACAAAGTCAGTATGATGTATCACATTTAATACAATAAGTATAGTTTACTATAAGTATTGTAATATTACTCTAGTTGTTGTTACAAAGTCAGTATGATGTATCACATTTAATACAATAAGTATAGTTTACTATAAGTATTGTAATATTACTCTAGTTGTTGTTACAAAGTCAGTATGATGTATCACATTTTATACTAAGTATTGTAATATTACTCTAGTTGTTGTTACAAAGTCAGTATGATGTATCACATTTAATACAATAAGTATAGTTTACTATAAGTATTGTAATATTACTCTAGTTATTGTTACAAAGTCAGTATGATGTATCACATTTAATACAATAAGTATAGTTTACTATAAGTATTGTAATATTACTCTAGTTGTTGTTACAAAGTCAGTATGATGTATCACATTTAATACAATAAGTATAGTTTACTATAAGTATTGTAATATTACTCTAGTTGTTGTTACAAAGTCAGTATGATGTATCACATTTAATACAATAAGTATAGTTTACTATAAGTATTGTAATATTACTCTAGTTGTTGTTACAAAGTCAGTATGATGTATCACATTTAATACAATAAGTATAGTTTACTATAAGTATTGTAATATTACTCTAGTTGTTGTTACAAAGTCAGTATGATGTATCACATTTAATACAATAAGTATAGTTTACTATAAGTATTGTAATATTACTCTAGTTATTGTTACAAAGTCAGTAGATGTATCACATTTAATACAATAAGTATAGTTTACTATAAGTATTGTAATATTACTCTAGTTATTGTTACAAAGTCAGTATGATGTATCACATTTAATACAATAAGTATAGTTTACTATAAGTATTGTAATATTACTCTAGTTGTTGTTACAAAGTCAGTATGATGTATCACATTTAATACAATAAGTATAGTTTACTATAAGTATTGTAATATTACTATAGTTGTTTTACAAAGTCAGTATGATGTATCACATTTAATACAATAAGTATAGTTTACTATAAGTATTGTAATATTACTCTAGTTTTGTTACAAAGTCAGTAGATGTATCACATTTAATACAATAAGTATAGTTTACTATAAGTATTGTAATATTACTATAGTTGTTGTTACAAAGTCAGTATGATGTATCACATTTAATACAATAAGTATAGTTAACTATAAGTATTGTAATATTACTTTAGTTATTGTTACAAAGTCAGTATGATGTATCACATTTAATACAATAAGTATAGTTTACTATAAGTATTGTAATATTACTATAGTTGTTGTTACAAAGTCAGTATGATGTATCACATTTAATACAATAAGTATAGTTTACTATAAGTATTGTAATATTGCTATAGTTCTTGTTACAAAGTCAGTATGATGTATCACATTTAATACAATAAGTATAGTTTACTATAAGTATTGTAATATTACTCTAGTTGTTGTTACAAAGTCAGTAGATGTATCACATTTAATACAATAAGTATAGTTTACTATAAGTATTGTAATATTACTATAGTTCTTGTTACAAAGTCAGTATGATGTATCACATTTAATACAATAAGTATAGTTTACTATAAGTATTGTAATATTACTCTAGTTGTTGTTACAAAGTCAGTACGATGTATCAAATTTAATACAATAAGTATTGTAATATTACTCTCGTTGTTGTTACAAAGTCAGTATGATGTATCACATTTAATACAATAAGTATAGTTTACTATAAGTATTGTAATATTACTCCAGTTATTGTTACAAAGTCAGTACGATGTATCACATTTAATACAATAAGTATAGTCTCCTATAAGTATTGTAATATTACTCTAGTTGTTGTTAAAAAGTCAGTACGATGTATCACATTTAATACAATAAGTATAGTTTACTATAAGTATTGTAATATTACTCTAGTTGTTGTTACAAAGTCAGTATGATGTATCACATTTAATACAATAAGTATAGTTTACTATAAGTATTGCAATATTACTCTAGTTGTTGTTACAAAGTCAGTATGATGTATCATATTTAATACAATATATATAGTTTACTATAAGTATTGTAATATTACTCTAGTTGTTGTTACAAAGTCAGTATGATGTATCACATTTAATACAATAAGTATAGTTTACTATAAGTATTGTAATATTACTCTAGTTATTGTTACAAAGTCAGTATGATGTATCACATTTAATACAATAAGTATAGTTTACTATAAGTATTGTAATATTACTATAGTTATTGTTACAAAGTCAGTATGATGTATCACATTTAATACAATAAGTATAGTTTACTATAAGTATTGTAATATTACTCTAGTTGTTGTTACAAAGTCAGTACGATGTATCACATTTAATACAATAAGTATAGTTTACTATAAGTATTGTAATATTACTATAGTTATTGTTACAAAGTCAGTATGATGTATCACATTTAATACAATAAGTATAGTTTACTATAAGTATTGTAATATTACTCTAGTTGTTGTTACAAAGTCAATAGATGTATCACATTTAATACAATAAGTATAGTTTACTATAAGTATTCTAATATTACTATAGTTCTTGTTACAAAGTCAGTATGGTGTATCACATTTAATATAATAAGTATAGTTCACTATAAGTATTGTAATATTACTTTAGTTGTTGTTACAAAGTCAATATGATGTATCACATTCAATACAATAAGTATAGTTTACTATAAGTATTGTAATATTACTATAGTTATTGTTACAAAGTCAGTATGATGTAATCACATTTAATACAATGAGTATAGTTTACTATAAGTATTTTAATATTCCTATAGTTGTTGTTCCAAAGTCAGTATGATGTATCACATTCAATACAATAAGTATAGTTTACTATAAGTATTATAATATTACTATAGTTGTTGTTACAAAGTCAGTATGATGTATCACATTTAATATAAGTATAGTTTACTATAAGTATTGTAATATTACTCTAGTTGTTGTTACAAAGTCAGTATGATGTATCACTTTTAATACAATAAGTATAGTTCACTATAAGTATTGTAATATTACTCTAGTTGTTGTTACAAAGTCAGTATGATGTATCACATTTAATACAATAAGTATAGTTCACTATAGGTATTGTAATATAACTATAATTATTGTTACAAAGTCAGTATGATGTTTCACATTTAATACAATAAGTATAGTTCACTATAAGTATTGTAATATTACTCTAGTTGTTGTTACAAAGTCAAAGTGATGTATCACATTTAATACAATAAGTATAGTTCCAATAAGTATTGTAATATTTCTCTCGTTGTTGTTACAAAGTCAGTATGATGTATCTCATTTAATACAATAAGTATAGTTCACTATAGAGATTGTAATATTACTATAATTATTGTTACAATGTCAGTATGATGTATCACATTCAATACAATAAGTATAGTTCACTATAAGTATTGTAACATTACTCTAGTTGTTGTTAAAAAATCAGTATGATGTACCACATTTAATACAATAAGTATAATTTACTATAAGTATTGTAATATTACTCTAGTTGTTGTGACAAAGTCAGTAGATGTACCACATTTAATACAATAAGTATAGTTTACTATAAGTATTGTAATATTACTCTAGTTATTGTTACAAAGTCAGTATGATGTATCACATTTAATACAATAAGTATAGTTTACTATAAGTATTGTAATATTACTCTAGTTGTTGTTACAAAGTCAGTATGATGTATCACATTTAATACAATAAGTATAGTTTACTATAAGTATTGTAATATTACTATAGTTGTTGTTACAAAGTCAGTATGATGTATCATATTTATTTTATACTATAAGTATTGTAATATTACTCTAGTTGTTGTTACAAAGTCAGTATGATGTATCACATTTAATATAATAAGTATAGTTCACTATAGGTATTGTAATATTACTATAATTATTGTTACAAAGTCAGTATGATGTATCACATTCAATACAATAAGTATAGTTTACTATAAGTATTGTAATATTACTCTAGTTGTTGTTACAAAGTCAGTATGATGTATCACATTTAATACAATAAGTATAGTTTACTATAAGTATTGTAATATTACTCTAGTTGTTGTTACAAAGTCAGTACGATGTATCACATTTAATACAATAAGTATAATTTACTATAAGTATTGTAATATTACTCTAGTTATTGTTACAAAGTCAGTATGATGTATCACATTTAATACAATAAGTATAGTTTACTATAAGTATTGTAATATTACTCTAGTTGTTGTTACAAAGTCAGTATGATGTATCACATTTAATACAATAAGTATAGTTTACTATAAGTATTGTAATATTACTCTAGTTGTTGTTACAAAGTCAGTATGATGTATCACATTTAATACGATAAGTATAGTTCACTATAAGTATTGTGATATTACTCTAGTTGTTGTTGCAAAGTCAATAGATGTATCACATTTAATACAATAAGTATAGTTTACTATAAGTATTGTAATATTACCTATAGTTTTTGTTACAAAGTCAGTATGATGTATCACATTTAATACAATAAGTATAGTTTACTATAAGTATTGTAATATTACTCTAGTTGTTGTTACAAAGTCAGTATGATGTATCACATTTAATACAATAAGTATAGTTTACTATAAGTATTGTAATATTACTATAGTTGTTGTTACAAAGTCAGTATGATGTATCACATTTAATACAATAAGTATAGTTTACTATAAGTATTGTAATATTACTCTAGTTGTTTGTTACAAAGTCAGTATGATGTATCACATTTAATACAATAAGTATAAGTTTACTATAAGTATTGTAATATTACTGTAGTTATTGTTACACAGTCAGTAGGATGTATCATATTTAATACAATGAGTATAGTTTACTATAAGTATTTTAATATTCCTATAGTTGTTGTTACAAAGTCAGTATGATGTATCACATTTAATACAATAAGTATAGTTTACTATAAGTATTGTAATATTACCTAGTTGTTGTTACAAAGTCAGTATGATGTATCATATAAGTATTTTACTATAAGTATTGTAATATTACTCTAGTTGTTGTTACAAAGTCACTATGATGTTTCACATTTAATACAATAAGCATAGTTTACTATAAGTATTGTAATATTACTCCAGTTATTGTTACAAAGTCAGTACAATGTATCACTCTTAATACAATGAGTACAGTTTACTATAAGTATTGTAATATTACTCAGTTGTTGTTACAAAGTCAGTATGATGTATCACATTTAATACAATAAGTATAGTTTACTATAAGTATTGTAATATTACTCTAGTTGTTGTTACAAAGTCAGTAAAATGTATCACATTTAATACAATAAGTATAGTTTACTATAAGTATTGTAATATTACTCTAGTTCTTGTTACAAAGTCAGTACGATGTATAACATTTAATACAATAAGTATAGTCTACTATAAGTATTGTAATATTACTCTAGTTGTTGTTACAAAGTCAGTAATGATGTATCACATTTAATACAATAAGTATAATTTACTATAAGTATTGTAATATTACTTTAGTTATTGTTACAAAGTCAGTAGGTTTATCACATTTAATACAATAAGTATAGTTTACTATAAGTATTGTAATATTACTATAGTTATTGTTACAAAGTCATTATAATGTATCACATTTAATACAATAAGCATAGTTTACTATAAATATTGTAATATTACTCTAGTTGTTGTTTCAAAGTCAGTACGTTGTATCACATTTAATGCAATAAGTATAGTTTACTATAAGTATTGTAATATTACTATAGTTGTTTATTACAAAGTCAGTATGATGTATCACATTTAATACAATAAGTATAGTTTACTATAAGTATTGTAATATTACTCTAGTTGTTGTTACAAAGTCAATAGATGTATCACATTTAATACAGTAAGGTTTAGTTTTACTATAGTATTGTAATATTACTATAGTTCTTGTTACAAAGTCAGTATGATGTATCACATTTAATACAATAAGTATAGTTAACTATAAGTATTGTAATATTACTTTTAGTTGTTGTTACAAAGTCAGTATGATGTATCACATTTAATACAATAAGTATAGTTTACTCTAAGTATTGTAATATTACTATAGTTATTGTTACAAAGTCAGTAGGATTTAATATATTTAATACAATGAGTATAGTTTACTATCAGTATTTTAATATTCCTATAGTTGTTGTTCCAAAGTCAGTATGATGTATCACATTCAATACAATAAGTATAGTTTACTATAAGTATTGTAATATTACTCTAGTTGTTGTTACAAAGTCAGTATGATGTATCACATTTTAATAAGTATAGTTTACTATAAGTATTGTAATATTACTCTAGTTGTTGTTACAAAGTCAGTACGATGTATCACATTTAATACAATAAGTATAGTTTACTATAAGTATTGTAATATTACTCTAGTTGTTGTTACAAAGTCAGTAGATGTCTCACATTTAATACAATAAGTATAGTTTACTATAAGTATTGTAATATTACTATAGTTATTGTTACACAGTCAGTACGATGTATCATATTTAATACAATGAATATAGTTTACTATAAGTATTGTAATATTACTCTAGTTGTTGTGACAAAGTCAGTACGATGTATAAGATTTAATACAATAAGTATAGTTTACTATAAGTATTGTAATATTACTCTAGTTGTTGTTACAAAAGTCAGTATGATGTATCACATTTAATACAATAAGTATAGTTCACTATAAGTATTGTAATATTACTCTAGTTGTTGTTACAAAGTCAGTAGATGTATCACATTTAATACAATAAATATAGTTGACTATAAGTATTGTAATATTACTATAGTTTTTGTTACAAAGTCAGTATGATGTATCACATTTAATACAATAAGTATAGTTTACTATAAGTATTGTAATATTGCTCTAGTTGTTGTTACAAAGTCAGTAGTAGTATCACATTTATCACAATAAGTATAGTTTACTATAAGTATTGTAATATTACTATAGTTGTTGTTACAAAGTCAGTATGATGTATCACATTTTAACAATAACAAGTATAGTTAATTATAAGTATTGTAATATTACTCTAGTTGTTTGTCACAAAGTCATTTAGTGTATCACATTTAACACAATAAGTATAATTTACTATAAGTATTGTAATACTACTCTAGTTGTTGTCACAAAGTCAGCATGATGTATCATACTTAATACAATAAGTATAGTTTACTATAGAGTATTGTAATATTACTCTAGTTGTTGTTACAAAGTCAGTATGATGTATCACATTTAATACAATAAGTATAGTTTACTATAAGTATTGTAATATTACCTAGTTGTTGTTACAAAATCAGTATATGATGTATCATATTTTTATACGATAAGGTATTGTAATATTACTCTAGTTGTTGTTACAAAGTCAGTATGATGTATCACATTTAATACAATAAGTATAGTTTACTATAAGTATTGTAATATTACTCTCAGTTGTTGTTACAAAGTCAGTATGAATGTATCACATTTAATACAATAAGTATAGTTTACTATAGAAATTTTAATATTACTCTAGTTGTTGTTCCAACAAAGTCAGTATTTGATGTATCACATTTAATAATACAATAAGTATAGTTTACTATAAATATTGTAATATTACTCTAGTTGTTATTAAGTAAAGTCAGTATGATGTATCACATTTAATACAATAAGTATATCATCACTATAAGTATTGTAATATTATTCTAGTTGTTGTTACAAAGTCAGTATGATGTGTAACATTTAATACAATAAGAGGTATAGTCTACACTAGAAGTATTGTAATGTATTTACTCTAGTTGTTGTTACAAGATCAATTTGATGTAATATCACATTTAATACAATAAGTATAGTTTACTATAATGTATTGTAATATTACTTTAGTTATTGTTACAAAGTCAGAGTGATATATCACATTTAATACAATAAGTATAGTTTACTATAAGTATTGTAATATTACTATAGTTATTGTTACAAAGTCCTTATGATGTAACATTTAATACAATAAGTATAGTTTACTATGGAATATTGTAATATTACTCTAGTTGTTGTTACAAAGTCAATTTTATGTTGTATCACATTTAATAAAGCAAAATTATGGTTTTCACATAATTATTGTAATATTACTATGGTTATTTTACAAAGTCAGTACCAGTCTTTATCACATTTAATACAATAAGTATAGTTTACTATAAGTATTGTAATATTACTCCTAGTTTTTGTTACAAAGTCAGTATGATGTATCACATTTAATACAATAAGTTATAGTTTACTATAGGTATTGTTAATTACTCTGGTTGTTGTTACAAAGTCAGGTATGATGTATCACATTTAATACAATAAGTATAGTTTACTATAAGCATTGTAATATAATACTATAGTTACTATTTTAAAGTCAATATGATGTATCACATTTATGTACAATAAGTATAGTTTCACTATAAGTATTGTAATATTACTCTAGTTATTGTTTACAAAGTCAGTATGATGTATAACATTTTAATACAATGAGTATAGTTATATAAGTATTGTAATATTACCTAGTTGTTGTTACAAAGTCAGTATGATGTATCACATTTAATACAATAAGTATAGTTTACTATAAGTATTGTAATATTACCAGTTGTTGTTACAAAGTCAGCATATGATCAATCACATTTAATATAAAGTATAGTTTATATAAGTATTGTAATATTACCCTAGTTGTTGTTACAAAGTCAGCGATGTATCAATTTAATACAATAAGTATAGTTCACTATAAGTATTGTAATATTACCTCTGTTGTTGTTACAAAGTCAGTATGATGTATCACATTTAATACAATAAGTATAGTTCAATTATAGGTATTGTAATATTACCTACCATTGTTGCAAAGTCAGTGATGATGTATCACATTTAATACAATAAGCATAGTTTACTATATGTATTGTACGTTTACTCTAGTTGTTGCTACAAAGTCAGTATGATGTATCACATTTAATACAATAAGTATAGTTTACTACTAGTATTGTAATATTACTCTAGTTGTTGTTACAAAGTCAGTATGATGCATGTACCTATTTTATACTTTATAAGTATTGTAATATTACCCTAGTTGTTGTTACAAAGTCAGTATGATGTATCACATTTAATACAATAAGTATAGTTCAATTATAAGTATTGTAATATTACTCTAGTTGTTGTTTACAAAGTCAGTATGATGTATCACATTTAATACAATCACCATAAGTTATTGTAAGTATTGTAATATTACCATTGTTGTTACAAAGTCCAGTATGGATGTAATCACATTTAATACGATACAGTATAGTTTACTATAAGTATTGTAATATTACTCTAGTTGTTGTTACAAAGTCAGGA
>NW_027467782.1:69389878-69402378 GCF_004210375.1 Tachypleus tridentatus
TCGACAGTTGATAAGGCAGACACTTGAAAGATGCGTCGCCGGTGCTAGACCGTGCGATCAGCCAAAAGTTATCCAGAGTCACCATCATTTGCGGACCGAGGTCCGATTGGTCTTGGTCTAATAAATGCGCTCGTCCCGTGAGGTCGGAGCTTTGTTGCATGTATTAGCTCTAGAATTACCACAGTTATCCAAGTAGGAAAGTACGATCTAAGGAACAACGGCTGGATAATGAGCCATTCGCGGTTTCACCTTATTTCGGCATGTACTTAGACATGCATGGCTTAATCTTTGAGACAAGCATATGACTACTGGCAGGATCAACCAGGTATCTTTTCTCGTTCGGTGCAAGCCACCCGCTCCAACGGCGAGTAGAAACACCACTCTCGAATCGGCAGACGCGTGGCTAGATACACGCCTGCCGTTCTCTGTCTACTTCGTGTCACCAATCACGAGACAGACCTCTTACACACTCTAGAGTACGAGTTCTCCAAAACAACAGTTCCGATAAAACGAAACAAACTAGGGCGTATCAGGAAGAACCGACCTTCGGAGGACAGCTCAACCCACACTAAGCTATATCGAAAATGATGCATATTCCGATGTCTCGGCATGGTTACCCGAAACTCGTCGCATCAGCAGTGGGAACAGAACGTCTTTCGTAACAAAGACAATCGTTAATCGCTCGGATTAACTCGTACGCGTGCGGTCGAACGCACGTACTGCTTTATCCCCGCTCGGACCGAGAGGGAAAGGGAAACAGTCACCGTTATTGACGTGCCCCGTGAAAGGGAAGGGGCGCTCGGACCCTTGGTTTGACAAGCTGAAATTCAACGGCTCGTGCAGAGCACGCTGCGGGTCCAGCATCCCTTGTGTCTCTGACTGAGACCGGCTAATCGCTCGGATTAACTCGTAGGCGTGCGGTCGAACGCACGTACTGCTTTTATCCCCGCTCGGACCGAGAGGGATAGGGAAACAGTCACCGTTGTTCACGTGCCCCGTGAAAGGGAAGAGCCGCTCGGACCCTTGGTTTGACATGCTGAAATTCAACGGCTCGTGCAGAGCACGCTGCGGGTCCAGCATCCCGTGTGTCTCTGACTGAGACCGGCTAATCGCTCGGATTAACACGTAGGGGTGCGGTCGAACGCACGTACTGCTTTTATCCCCACTCGGTCAGAGAGGGACAGTCACCGTTGTTCACGTGCCCCGTGAAAGGGAAGAGCCGCTCGGACCCTTGGTTTGACATGCTGAAATTCAACGGCTCGTGCAGAGCACGCTGCGGGTCCAGCATCCCGTGTGTCTCTTAATGAGACTGGCTAATCGCTCGGATTAACTCGTAGCCGTGCGGTCGAACGCACGTACTGCTTTTATCCCCGCTCGGACCGAGAGGGAACAGTCACCGTAAATAACATGCCCCGTGAAAGGGAAGGGCCGCTCGGACCCTTGGTTTGACAAGCTGAAATTCAACGACTCGTGCAGAGCACGCTGCGGGTCCAGCATCCCGTGTGTCTCTGACTGAGACCGGCTAATCGCTCGGATTAACTCGTAGGCGTGCGGTCGAACGCACGTACTGCTTTTATCCCCGCTCGGACCGAGAGGGATAGGGAAACAGTCACCGTTGTTCACGTGCCCCGTGAAAGGGAAGAGCCGCTCGGACCCTTGGTTTGACATGCTGAAATTCAACGGCTCGTGCAGAGCACGCTGCGGGTCCAGCATCCCGTGTGTCTCTGACTGAGACCGGCTAATCGCTCGGATTAACACGTAGGGTGCGGTCGAACGCACGTACTGCTTTTATCCCCACTCGGACAGAGAGGGAAAGGGAAACAGTCACCGTTGTTCACGTGCCCCGTGAAAGGGAAGAGCCGCTCGGACCCTTGGTTTGACATGCTGAAATTCAACGGCTCGTGCAGAGCACGCTGCGGGTCCAGCATCCCGTGTGTCTCTGACTGAGACCGGCTAATCGCTCGGATTAACTCGTAGGCGTGCGGTCGAACGCACGTACTGCTTTTATCCCCGCTCGGACCGAGAGGGAAAGGAAACAGTCACCGATATTGACGTGCCCCGTGAAAGGGAAGAGCCGCTCGGACCCTTGGTTTGACATGCTGAAATTCAACGGCTCGTGCAGAGCACGCTGCGGGTCCAGCATCCCGTGTGTCTCTGACTGAGACCGGCTAATCGCTCGGATTAACTCGTAGGCGTGCGGTCGAACGCACGTACTGCTTTTATCCCCGCTCGGACCGAGAGGAAAGGGAAACAGTCACCGTAAATAACATGCCCCGTGAAAGGGAAGGGCCGCTCGGACCCTTGGTTTGACAAGCTGAAATTCAACGACTCGTGCAGAGCACGCTGCGGGTCCAGCATCCCGTGTGTCTCTGACTGAGACCGGCTAATCGCTCGGATTAACTCGTAGGCGTGCGGTCGAACGCACGTACTGCTTTTATCCCGCTCGGACCGAGAGGGAAGGGAAACAGTCACCGTTGTTCACGTGCCCCGTGAAAGGGAAGAGCCGCTCGGACCCTTGGTTTGACATGCTGAAATTCAACGGCTCGTGCAGAGCACGCTGCGGGTCCAGCATCCCGCTGCGAGACCGGCTCGCATTAACTCGTAGCTGTGCGGTCGAACGCACGTCCCCCCGCTGGACCGAGAGGGAAAGGGAAACAGTCACCGTCTCCCCGTGAAGGGAAGGGCCGCTGGACCCTTGGTTTGACTGGCTAAGCACGCTCGGGTCCAGCATCCCGATTAACGCTCGGATAGTAGGCGTGCGGTCGAACGCACGTACTGCTTTTATCCCCGCTCGGACCGAGAGGGAAAGGGAAACAGTCACCGTAAATAACATGCCCCGTGAAAGGGAAGGGCCGCTCGGACCCTTGGTTTGACAAGCTGAAATTCAACGACTCGTGCAGAGCACGCTGCGGGTCCAGCATCCCGTGTGTCTCTGACTGAGACCGGCTAATCGCTCGGATTAACTCGTAGGCGTGCGGTCGAACGCACGTACTGCTTTTATCCCCGCTCGGACCGAGAGGAAAGGGAAACAGTCACCGTTATTGACTTGCCCCGTGAAAGGGAAGAGCCGCTCGGACCCTTGGTTTGACATGCTGAAATTCAACGACTCGTGCAGAGCACGCTGCGGGTCCAGCATCCCGTGTGTCTCTGACTGAGACCGGCTAATCGCTCGGATTAACACGTAGGGTGCGGTCGAACGCACGTACTGCTTTTATCCCCGCTCGGACCGAGAGGAAAGGGAAACAGTCACCGTTATTGACTTGCCCCGTGAAAGGGAAGAGCCGCTCGGACCCTTGGTTTGACATGCTGAAATTCAACGACTCGTGCAGAGCACGCTGCGGGTCCAGCATCCCGTGTGTCTCTGACTGAGACCGGCTAATCGCTCGGATTAACACGTAGGGGTGCGGTCGAACGCACGTACTGCTTTTATCCCCGCTCGGACCGAGAGGGAAAGGGAAACAGTCACCGTTATTGACTTGCCCCGTGAATGGGAAGGGCCGCTCGGACCCTTGGTTTGACAAGCTGAAAATCAACGACTCGTGCAGAGCACGCTGCGGGTCCAGCATCCCGTGTGTCTCCAAATGAGACCGGCTAATCGCTCGGATTAACTCGTAGCCGTGCGGTCGAACGCACGTACTGCTTTTATCCCCGCTCGGACCGAGAGGAAAGGGAAACAGTCACCGTAAATAACATGCCCCGTGAAAGGGAAGGGCCGCTCGGACCCTTGGATTGACAAGCTGAAATTCAACGACTCGTGCAGAGCACGCTGCGGGTCCAGCATCCCGTGTGTCTCTGACTGAGACCGGCTAATCGCTCGGATTAACTCGTAGGCGTGCGGTCGAACGCACGTACTGCTTTTATCCCCGCTCGGAACGAGAGGGAAAGGGAAACAGTCACCGTAAATAACATGCCCCGTGAAAGGGAAGGGCCGCTCGGACCCTTGGTTTGACAAGCTGAAATTCAACGACTCGTGCAGAGCACGCTGCGGGTCCAGCATCCCGTGTGTCTCTGACTGAGACCGGCTAATCGCTCGGATTAACTCGTAGGCGTGCGGTCGAACGCACGTACTGCTTTTATCCCCGCACGGACCGAGAGGGAACGGGAAACAGCTACCCATATATTTTACGACAGTAACCTCTTCCACCGAGGCACGTCAAAAACCACCGTTACAGGTGGTGCCGAATCCACCGAGACGGGTAGAACGACAAACTTACTAGGAAAACGCCGCACAGTGTTCTTAAAACCATCACTTCTCGCAACATTCTTTTCGCTCCAATATATTGTTTCAATCCACCATTACGTTCGTTCATTCAATATCTCTCGGCCTCTTACATTCTTTGTTCGGCCATTTCTTAACACTATCGGCAGTCGTTTTCGCTAGTACTCACCACCTGTGTGGAAACGGGCCGTGACCAGCCCACAGGTCCCGGGCACGCCGGGTTAAAAGGTGAGAGGAGGCTTAACACAATGTTACAATCCTGTCTCAGACAGACTATGCCCCTATATAGAGAAGGAAACTAAATTTAATGCCATCAGAACCCATTAGTACGGCATTTGAAAGTGCGGTAAAGGCAAGGGACCAAGCGGAATAGTTCCGCATCGCTACCCTGAGTTGCGTCAAATTGGTCCTCAGTTTTGAGTGAAAAGTGGTGAAAATGAACGCTGAAAACAACGTTTCTAACTATCAAACTGATTTTGCCATTTCCTCCCACTTTCCAAATTTCACCGAACTCTCCTCACATCCATGCCGTCTTTGGCATCACTCTATACGGGAGAAAATTTCTTAAAGTCGTACTCCCTTTCAGGTCCGTCTCAGACAGACTATGCCCCTATATAGAGAAGGAAACTACATTTAATGCCATCAGAACCCATTAGTACGGCATTTCAAAGTGCGGTAAAGGCGAGAACCTATGCGGGCAAGTTCCGCATCGCAACCCTGAGTTGCGTCAAATTGGTCCTCAGTTTTGAGTGAAAAGTGGTGAAAATGAACGCTGAAAACAACGTTTCTAACTATCAAACTGATTTTGCCATTTCCTCCCACTTTCCAAATTTCACCGAACTCTCCTCACATCCATGCCGTCTTTGGCATCACTCTATACGGGAGAAAATTTCTTAAAGTCGTACTCCCTTTCAGGTCCGTCTCAGACAGACTATGCCCCCTATATAGAGAAGGAAACTACATTTAATGCCATCAGAACCCATTAGTACGGCATTTGAAAGTGCGGTAAACGGCGAGAGCCTATGCGGGCAGTTCCGCATCGCAACCCTGAGTTGCGTCAAATTGGTCCTGAGTTTTGAGTGAAAAAGTGGTGAAAATGAACGCTGAAAACAACGTTTCTAACTATCAAACTGATTTTGCCATTTCCTCCCACTTCCCAAATTTCACCGAACTCGCCTCACATCCATGCCGTCTTTGGCATCACACTATACGGGAGAAAATTTCTTAAAGCCGTCCTCCCTTTGAAGTCCGTCTCAGACAGACTATGCTCCCTATATATAGAAGGAAACTACATTTAATGCCATCAGAACCCATTAGTACGGCTTTTGAAAGTGCGGTAAAAGGCGAGAGCCTATGCGGGCAAGTTCCGCATCGCAACCCTGAGTTGCGTCAAATTGGTCCTCAGTTTTGAGTGAAAAAGTGGTGAAAATGAACGCTGAAAACAACGTTTCTAACTATCAAACTGATTTTGCCATTTCCTCCCACTTTCCAAATTTCACCGAACTCTCCTCACATCCATGCCGTCTTTGGCATCACTCTATACGGGAGAAAATTTCTTAAAGTCGTACTCCCTTTCAGGTCCGTCTCAGACAGACTATGCCCCCTATATAGAGAAGGAAACTACATTTAATGCCATCAGAACCCATTAGTACGGCATTTGAAAGTGCGGTAAACGGCGAGAGCCTATGCGGGCAAGTTCCGCATCGCAACCCTGAGTTGCGTCAAATTGGTCCTCAGTTTTGAGTGAAAAGTGGTGAAAATGAACGCTGAAAAACAACGTTTCTAACTATCAAACTGATTTTGCCATTTCCTCCCACTTTCCAAATTTCACCGAACTCGCCTCACATCCATGCCGTCTTTGGCATCACTCTATATGGGAGAAAATTTCTTAAAGCCGTCCTCCCTTTGAAGTCCGTCTCAGACAGACTATGCTCCCTATATATAGAAGGAAACTACATTTAATGCCATCAGAACCCATTAGTACGGCTTTTGAAAGTGCGGTAAAGGCGAGAGCCTATGCGGGAAGTTCCGCGAACTCGCAACCCTGAGTTGCGTCAAATTGGTCCTCAGTTTTGAGTCGAAAAGGTACACGTAACGTCCTAAAACTACCGGGTAGTGTCCGCATCGTCCTCCACAACCCCGCCAACGGACGCGTCGCGTGATCGATCGCGAATCTCTCCTAGAGGCAATGAGGCCATTGGGGTTAGTCGGCGGCAACGTTTGAACATGCCGATAACGCTTACGCCACGTCCATCGTCGATTCCAGTCAAGCCTCACCAGTCCCCTATATATATAAGGAAACTACATTTAATGCCATCACTACTCAAAAGTACGGCTTTTCTATGTGCGGTAAAGGCGAGAGCTTATGCGGGAGAGTTCCGCGTGGCTACCCTAAGTGCCGTCGAACTCGTCGTAGCGTGTTCCACCGCCTATCTGTCCGAAGGGCAGAAAGAAACTGCGGGAACTCGGCGGGAGCCGGTAATCGAAATGCCGACGATAACCTCGGTAGGCGGCGGGTGCCGGTAGTCGAATCGACAGTCCTGCCGCCAACAGCCTGCTGACATGCCGATAACGCTTACGCCACGTCCATCGTCGATTCCAGTCAAGCCTCACCAGTCCCCTATATATAGAAGGAAACTACATTTAATGCCATCACTACTCAAAAGTACGGCTTTTCTATGTGCGGTAAAGGCGAGAGCTTATGCGGGAGAGTTCCGCGTGGCTACCCTAAGTACCGTCGAACTCGTCGTAGCGTGTTCCACCGCCTATCTGTCCGAAGGGCAGAAAGAAACTGCGGGAACTCGGCGGGAGCAGGTAATCGAAATGCCGACGATAACCTCGGTAGGCGGCGGGTGCCGGTAGTCGAATCGACAGTCCTGCCGCCAACAGCCTGCTGACATGCCGATAACGCTTACGCTACGTCCATCGTCGATTCCAGTCAAGCTCACCAGTCCCCTATATATAGAAGGAAACTACATTTAATGCCATCACTACTCAAAAGTACGGCTTTTCTATGTGCGGTAAAAGGCGAGAGCTTATGCGGGAGAGTTCCGCGTGGCTACCCTAAGTACCGTCGAACTCGTCGTAGCGTGTTCCACCGCCAATCTGTCCGAAGGGCAGAAAGAAACTGCGGGAACTCGGCGGGAGCCGGTAATCGAAATGCCGACGATAACCTCGGTAGGCGGCGGGTGCCGGTAGTCGAATCGACAGTCCTGCCGCCAACAGCCTGCTGACATGCCGATAACGCTTACGCTACGTCCATCGTCGATTCCAGTCAAGCTCACCAGTCCCCTATATATATAGAAGGAAACTACATTTAATGCCATCACTACTCAAAAGTACGGCTTTTCTATGTGCGGTAAAGGCGAAAGCTTATGCGGGAGAGTTCCGCGTGGCTACCCTCTGTTCGGTGACATGCCGATAACGCTTACGCTACGTCCATCGTCGATGACAGTCAAGCCTCACCAGTCCCCTATATATATAGAAGGAAACTACATTTAATGCCATCACTACTCAATAGTACGGCCTTTCTATGTGCGGTAAAGGCGAGAGCTTATGCGGGAGAGTTCCGCGTGGCTACCCTAAGTACCGTCGAACTCGTCGTAGCGTGTTCCACCGGTATCTGTCCGAAGGGCACAAAGAAACTGCGGGCACTCGGCGGGAGCAGGTGATCGAAATACCGGCGATATCCTCTAGGGACGACGAATCGAAGGAACCGCCGCCAACCTTTTGGGCACTTTTCGCAACGGCTGAGCCTAGACGTACGTCCCGTTGGAGAAAGCTGCTGTTTGACCACGCACGCGCGAAACAGCCCGAGAAAATGGATTCCCCCGTCGGTAGGCGGCGGGCGCGGGTGTTTAAATTTCCCAATCGCTGGTACATGCTCTGAGACTCTGTTCGACTTGTACCGAGGCCAATGCGTGTACTCGGCGGGAGCAGGTGATCGAAATGCCGTCCACATCCTCTAGGGACGACGAATCGAAGGACCCGCCGCCAACCTTTCGGGCACTTTTTGCAACGGCTGCGTCTAGACGTCCGACCCGTTGGAGCAAGCTGCTGTTCGACCACGCACGCGCGATAGAGGCCGAGAAAATGGGTTCCCCCGTCGGTAGGCGGCGGGCGCGGGTGTTTAAATTTCCCGCTCGCTGGCACATGCTCTGAGACTCTGTTCGACTTGTACCGAGGCCAATGCGTGTACTCGGCGGGAGCAGGTGTTCGAAATGCCGACCGTATCCTCTAGGGACGACGAATCGAAGGTCCCGCCGCCAACCTTTCGGGCACTTTTCGCAACGGCTGCGTCTAGACGTCCGACCCGTTGGAGCAAGCGGCTGTTAGACCACGCACGCGCGAAACAGACCGAGAAAATCGGTTCCCCCGTCGGTAGGCGGCGGGCGCGGGTGTTTAAATTTCCCAATCGCTGGCACATGCTCTGAGACTCTGTTCGACTTGTACCGAGGCCAATGCGTGTACTCGGCGGGAGCAGGTGTTCGAAATGCCGACCGTATCCTCTAGGGACGACGAATCGAAGGTCCCGCCGCCAACCTTTCGGGCACTTTTCGCAACGGCTGCGTCTAGACGTCCGACCCGTTGGAGCAAGCTGCTGTTAGACCACGCACGCGCGAAACAGACCGAGAAAATCGGTTCCCCCGTCGGTAGGCGGCGGGCGCGGGTGTTTAAATTTCCCAATCGCTGGCACATGCTCTGAGACTCTGTTCGACTTGTACCGAGGCCAATGCGTGTACTCGGCGGGAGCAGGTGTTCGAAATGCCGACCGTATCCTCTAGGGACGACGAATCGAAGGACCCGCCGCCAACCTTTCGGGCACTTTTCGCAACGGCTGCGTCTAGACGTCCGACCCGTTGGAGCAAGCTGCTGTTGGACCACGCACGCGCGAAACAGACCGAGAAAATCGGTTCCCCCGTCGGTAGGCGGCGGGCGCGGGTGTTTAAATTTCCCAATCGCTGGCACATGCTCTGAGACTCTGTTCGACTTGTACCGAGGCCAATGCGTGTACTCGGCGGGAGCAGGTGTTCGAAATGCCGACCGTATCCTCTAGGGACGACGAATCGAAGGACCCGCCGCCAACCTTTCGGGCACTTTTCGCAACGGCTGCGTCTAGACGTCCGACCCGTTGGAGCAAGCTGCTGTTGGACCACGCACGCGCGAAACAGACCGAGAAAATCGGTTCCCCCGTCGGTAGGCGGCGGGCGCGGGTGTTTAAATTTCCCAATCGCTGTCACATGCTCTGAGACTCTGTTCGACTTGTACCGAGGCCAATGCGTGTACTCGGCGGGAGCAGGTGTTCGAAATGCCGACCGTATCCTCTAGGGACGACGAATCGAAGGACCCGCCGCCAACCTTTCGGGCACTTTTCGCAACGGCTGCGTCTAGACGTCCGACCCGTTGGAGCAAGCTGCTGTTGGACCACGCACGCGCGAAACAGACCGAGAAAATCGGTTCCCCCGTCGGTAGGCGGCGGGCGCGGGTGTTTAAATTTCCCAATCGCTGGCACATGCTCTGAGACTCTGTTCGACTTGTACCGAGGCCAATGCGTGTACTCGGCGGGAGCAGGTGATCGAAATGCCGACCACATCCTCTAGGGACGACGAATCGAAGGACCCGCCGCCAACCTTTCGGGCACTTTTCGCAACGGCTGCGTCTAGACGTCCGACCCGTTGGAGCAAGCTGCTGTTCGACCACGCACGCGCGAAACAGACCGAGAAAATCGGTTCCCCCGTCGGTAGGCGGCGGGCGCGGGTGTTTAAATTTCCCAATCGCTGGCACATGCTCTGAGACTCTGTTCGACTTGTACCGAGGCCAATGCGTGTACTCGGCGGGAGCAGGTGTTCGAAATGCCGACCGTATCCTCTAGGGACGAAGAATCGAAGGTCCCGCCGCCAACCTTTCGGGCACTTTTCGCAACGGCTGCGTCTAGACGTCCGACCCGTTGGAGCAAGCTGCTGTTGGACCACGCACGCGCGAAACAGATCGAGAAAATCGGTTCCCCCGTCGGTAGGCGGCGGGCGCGGGTGTTTAAATTTCCCAATCGCTGGCACATGCTCTGAGACTCTGTTCGACTTGTACCGAGGCCAATGCGTGTACTCGGCGGGAGCAGGTGTTCGAAATGCCGACCGTATCCTCTAGGGACGACGAATCGAAGGTCCCGCCGCCAACCTTTCGTGCACTTTTCGCAACGGCTGCGCCTAGACGTACGACCCGTGTCATGGGTTTCATTTATAAAGCAAAACTGTGAAGAAACAGGACACGAACATTAAAATATAAGTATCGTTTGTATGGATAACACTGATCTGGAATTAGCACTTAAAGAAACCATCCACATTAAACAACTTTAATCTACACCGAATATCATGTAGTCTTCATTCAAATAGCACATTTTAAAATATTTACAGCATGTTTTATTGTCAGTAATTTACTTTCCGTGTATTTTAGTTTCACATTATCGTAATTTCAGCAATATATTTTATTTAGTTAGTTAGAAATTACGTCTTTCTATTTTGCTCTGTATACTGAAGATGGAATATGTAAAATATTGAAAACTTTACCTCTGTCCCCTTCTATTGTATCAAAGTATTTCTTCATCTTCAATACAATTATACAATTAATCGTCAAACATCATTTTCGTTCGATACAATGATTGCTAATATATTGATATGACCATATGTAAACGAACTGTTGTCTGTATGCTGTGACTCTGAAAATTAAAGTTAAAAAGGAAAATCTTGAAATGTGCTTCCTTTCAGAATGCAAACTTCGATACATCATTCCAAAGTTTCTCCATTTTAGTGAGCAAAACTTTGAAAAATTCATTATCTTATCATATTTGTCTGAAGAGAGTATCGGTTTGTTTGAATTTGGCTCTATACTGCACGAGGGCTATCTGCTATAGCCGTCGATAATTTAGCAGTGAAAGAAAAGAGGATAGGTACCAAGTGATCACCACTCACCAACCACTGTTTCACAGAGGAACTGTGGGATTGCTTGTAACAATGAACCGCCCAGTCACGTATCATAAAGGGTGAGCATGTTTCGTAGAACAAAAGTTGGGTCAAGAATTTCGAACAAAACATCAACAGAACATAATTTTACTGGAAAAGTTCAAAGTGTACTGTACTAACCATAGAATCGTGGAAACCAGAGTTGATTACACCGACGTACTAAACAAGTGGAACGAAGACAAATTGTTCAGTGTGAACATGTCCAAAATTTCAGGCTAAGTTGACTGACTTACAGCATTCAATTCTAGTTTCATCCTTGTGACCACATTGTTAACTAATATAATTATAACATAAATACTCAGTCTAAATTAGTCCTACCTAAAATTGTTATTTTAACTAAACTGACTAGTTGACCAAAATATTGCTTATTCTTGTAAACTCTACTGCATTATCATTGCCCTTTAATTGTGTGTCACCCAACATTAGAAAATGTTCCAGACATATAAATATAAATGTGGTAAACATTTTAGCATTGATTATACAACACCAGGTGATCCATCAGAGTCTATTAAGTTGTTCTTAGCAATGATGATACGACACCAGGTGATCCATCACAGTATAATAAGTTGCTCTTAGTAATGATACGACACCGCGTGGGTAAGGAGCCCCCAACGTTGCTAGTGCGAGAGGGTGTCGGTCTGCTTACCGACAATCGTGCTCGTTATCTCCGTGTCAAGAGATCGCCGCCAACGTTTTGCACAGAGACTAAAATCGACAAAGTCCGACACCGTTTGGGTACGGAGCCCCCCAACGCTGGTAGTGCGAGAGAGTGTCGGTCTGCCTGCCGACATTCGTGCTCGTTATGTCGGCGTCGAGAGATCGCCTGGGTACGGGGAGCCCGCCAACGTAATGCACAGAGACTAAAATCGACAATGTCCGACACCGTTTGGGTACGGAGCCCCCCAACGCTGGTAGTGCGAGAGAGTGTCGGTCCGCCTGCCGACATTCGTGCTCGTTATGTCGGCGTCGAGAGGGGATCGCCCGTAATGCACAGGACTAAAATCGACAATACGGGTACGGAGCCCGCCAACGTAATGCACAGAGACTAAAATCGACAATCGACAATGTCCGACACCGTTTGGGTACGGAGCCCCCAACGCTGGTAGTGCGAGAGAGTGTCGGTCCGCCTGCCGACATTCGTGCTCGTTATGTCGGCGTCGAGAGCCTGGGTACGGGGATCGCCTGGGTACGGGCCCCAACGCTGGTAGCCCGCCAACGTAATGCACAGAGACTAAAATCGACAATGTCCGACACCGTTTGGGTAC
>NW_027467782.1:69409878-69421637 GCF_004210375.1 Tachypleus tridentatus
CGGCGAGTAGAAACACCACTCTCGAATCGGCAGACGCGTGGCTAGATACACGCCTGCCGTTCTCTGTCTACTTCGTGTCACCAATCACGAGACAGACCTCTTACACACTCTAGAGTACGAGTTCTCCAAAACAACAGTTCCGATAAAACGAAACAAACTAGGGCGTATCAGGAAGAACCGACCTTCGGAGGACAGCTCAACCCACACTAAGCTATATCGAAAATGATGCATATTCCGATGTCTCGGCATGGTTACCCGAAACTCGTCGCATCAGCAGTGGGAACAGAACGTCTTTCGTAACAAAGACAATCGTTAATCGCTCGGATTAACTCGTACGCGTGCGGTCGAACGCACGTACTGCTTTTATCCCCGCTCGGACCGAGAGGGAAAGGGAAACAGTCACCGTTATTGACGTGCCCCGTGAAAGGGAAGGGCCGCTCGGACCCTTGGTTTGACAAGCTGAAATTCAACGGCTCGTGCAGAGCACGCTGCGGGTCCAGCATCCCTTGTGTCTCTGACTGAGACCGGCTAATCGCTCGGATTAACTCGTAGGCGTGCGGTCGAACGCACGTACTGCTTTTATCCCCGCTCGGACCGAGAGGGATAGGGAAACAGTCACCGTTGTTCACGTGCCCCGTGAAAGGGAAGAGCCGCTCGGACCCTTGGTTTGACATGCTGAAATTCAACGGCTCGTGCAGAGCACGCTGCGGGTCCAGCATCCCGTGTGTCTCTGACTGAGACCGGCTAATCGCTCGGATTAACTCGTAGGCGTGCGGTCGAACGCACGTACTGCTTTTATCCCCGCTCGGACCGAGAGGGAAAGGGAAACAGTCACCGTTGTTCACGTGCCCCGTGAAAGGGAAGAGCCGCTCGGACCCTTGGTTTGACATGCTGAAATTCAACGGCTCGTGCAGAGCACGCTGCGGGTCCAGCATCCCGTGTGTCTCTGACTGAGACCGGCTAATCGCTCGGATTAACTCGTAGGCGTGCGGTCGAACGCACGTACTGCTTTTATCCCCGCTCGGACCGAGAGGAAAGGGAAACAGTCACCGTTGTTCACGTGCCCCGTGAAAGGGAAGAGCCGCTCGGACCCTTGGTTTGACATGCTGAAATTCAACGGCTCGTGCAGAGCACGCTGCGGGTCCAGCATCCCGTGTGTCTCTGACTGAGACCGGCTAATCGCTCGGATTAACTCGTAGGCGTGCGGTCGAACGCACGTACTGCTTTTATCCCCGCTCGGACCGAGAGGGAAAGGGAAACAGTCACCGTAAATAACATGCCCCGTGAAAGGGAAGGGCCGCTCGGACCCTTGGTTTGACATGCTGAAATTCAACGACTCGTGCAGAGCACGCTGCGGGTCCAGCATCCCGTGTGTCTCTGACTGAGACCGGCTAATCGCTCGGATTAACTCGTAGGCGTGCGGTCGAACGCACGTACTGCTTTATCCCCGCTCGGACCGAGAGGGAAAGGGAAACAGTCACCGTTGTTCACGTGCCCCGTGAAAGGGAAGAGCCGCTCGGACCCTTGGTTTGACATGCTGAAATTCAACGGCTCGTGCAGAGCACGCTGCGGGTCCAGCATCCCGTGTGTCTCTGACTGAGACCGGCTAATCGCTCGGATTAACTCGTAGGCGTGCGGTCGAACGCACGTACTGCTTTTATCCCCGCTCGGACCGAGAGGGGGTCCAAGGGAAACAGTCACCGTTATTCGACGTGCCCCGTGAAAGGGAAGAGCCGCTCGGACCCTTGGTTTGACATGCTGAAATTCAACGGCTCGTGCAGAGCACGCTGCGGGTCCAGCATCCCGTGTGTCTCTGACTGAGACCGGCTAATCGCTCGGATTAACTCGTAGGCGTGCGGTCGAACGCACGTACTGCTTTTATCCCCGCTCGGACCGAGAGGAAAGGGAAACAGTCACCGTAAATAACATGCCCCGTGAAAGGGAAGGGCCGCTCGGACCCTTGGTTTGACAAGCTGAAATTCAACGACTCGTGCAGAGCACGCTGCGGGTCCAGCATCCCGTGTGTCTCTGACTGAGACCGGCTAATCGCTCGGATTAACTCGTAGGCGTGCGGTCGAACGCACGTACTGCTTTTATCCCCGCTCGGACCGAGAGGGAAAGGGAAACAGTCACCGTTATTAGACGTGCCCCGTGAAAGGGAAGAGCCGCTCGGACCCTTGGTTTGACATGCTGAAATTCAACGACTCGTGCAGAGCACGCTGCGGGTCCAGCATCCCGTGTGTCTCTGACTGAGACCGGCTAATCGCTCGGATTAACTCGTAGGCGTGCGGTCGAACGCACGTACTGCTTTATCCCCGCTCGGACCGAGAGGGAAAGGGAAACAGTCACCGTAAATAACATGCCCCGTGAAAGGGAAGGGCCGCTCGGACCCTTGGTTTGACAAGCTGAAATTCAACGACTCGTGCAGAGCACGCTGCGGGTCCAGCATCCCGTGTGTCTCTGACTGAGACCGGCTAATCGCTCGGATTAACTCGTAGGCGTGCGGTCGAACGCACGTACTGCTTTTATCCCCGCTCGGACCGAGAGGGAAAGGGAAACAGTCACCGTTATTGACTTGCCCGTGAAAGGGAAGAGCCGCTCGGACCCTTGGTTTGACATGCTGAAATTCAACGACTCGTGCAGAGCACGCTGCGGGTCCAGCATCCCGTGTGTCTCTGACTGAGACCGGCTAATCGCTCGGATTAACACGTAGGGTGCGGTCGAACGCACGTACTGCTTTTATCCCCGCTCGGACCGAGAGGAAAGGGAAACAGTCACCGTTATTGACTTGCCCCGTGAAAGGGAAGAGCCGCTCGGACCCTTGGTTTGACATGCTGAAATTCAACGACTCGTGCAGAGCACGCTGCGGGTCCAGCATCCCGTGTGTCTCTGACTGAGACCGGCTAATCGCTCGGATTAACACGTAGGGGTGCGGTCGAACGCACGTACTGCTTTTATCCCCGCTCGGACCGAGAGGAAAGGGAAACAGTCACCGTTATTGACTTGCCCCGTGAAAGGGAAGGGCCGCTCGGACCCTTGGTTTGACAAGCTGAAATTCAACGACTCGTGCAGAGCACGCTGCGGGTCCAGCATCCCGTGTGTAGCCTCTGACTGAGACCGGCTAATCGCTCGGATTAACTCGTAGGGGAAGGGCGTGCGGTCGAACGCACGTACTGCTTTGTGTCTCTGATCCCTAATCGCTCGGATTAACGAGAGGCGTGCGGTCGAACGCACGTACTGCTTTTATCCCCGCTCGGAACGAGGAGGGACAGTCACCGTAAATAACATGCCCCGTGAAAGGGAAGGGCCGCTCGGACCCTTGGTTTGACAAGCTGAAATTCAACGACTCGTGCAGAGCACGCTGCGGGTCCAGCATCCCGTGTGTCTCTGACTGAGACCGGCTAATCGCTCGGATTAACTCGTAGGCGTGCGGTCGAACGCACGTACTGCTTTTATCCCCGCACGGACCGAGAGGGAACGGGAAACAGCTACCCATATATTTTACGACAGTAACCTCTTCCACCGAGGCACGTCAAAAACCACCGTTACAGGTGGTGCCGAATCCACCGAGACGGGTAGAACGACAAACTTACTAGGAAAACGCCGCACAGTGTTCTTAAAACCATCACTTCTCGCAACATTCTTTTCGCTCCAATATATTGTTTCAATCCACCATTACGTTCGTTCATTCAATATCTCTCGGCCTCTTACATTCTTTGATCGGCCATTTCTTAACACTATCGGCAGTCGTTTTCGCTAGTACTCACCACCTGTGTGGAAACGGGCCGTGACCAGCCCACAGGTCCCGGGCACGCCGGGTTAAAAGGTGAGAGGAGGCTTAACACAATGTTACAATCCTGTCTCAGACAGACTATGCCCCCTATATAGAGAAGGAAACTAAATTTAATGCCATCAGAACCCATTAGTACGGCATTTGAAAGTGCGGTAAAAGGCAAGGGACCAAGCGGAATAGTTCCGCATCGCTACCCTGAGTTGCGTCAAATTGGTCCTCAGTTTTGAGTGAAAAAGTGGTGAAAATGAACGCTGAAAAACAACGTTTCTAACTATCAAACTGATTTTGCCATTTCCTCCCACTTTCCAAATTTCACCGAACTCTCTTCACATCCATGCCGTCTTTGGCATCACTCTATACGGGAGAAAATTTCTTAAAGTCGTACTCCCTTTCAGGTCCGTCTCAGACAGACTATGCCCCCTATATAGAGAAGGAAACTACATTTAATGCCATCAGAACCCATTAGTACGGCATTTCAAAGTGCGGTAAAAGGCGAGAACCTATGCGGGCAAGTTCCGCATCGCAACCCTGAGTTGCGTCAAATTGGTCCTCAGTTTTGAGTGAAAAAGTGGTGAAAATGAACGCTGAAAACAACGTTTCTAACTATCAAACTGATTTTGCCATTTCCTCCCACTTTCCAAATTTCACCGAACTCTCCTCACATCCATGCCGTCTTTGGCATCACTCTATACGGGAGAAAATTTCTTAAAGTCGTACTCCCTTTCAGGTCCGTCTCAGACAGACTATGCCCCTATATAGAGAGGAAACTACATTTAATGCCATCAGAACCCATTAGTACGGCATTTGAAAGTGCGGTAAACGGCGAGAGCCTATGCGGGCAAGTTCCGCATCGCAACCCTGAGTTGCGTCAAATTGGTCCTCAGTTTTGAGTGAAAAAGTGGTGAAAATGAACGCTGAAAACAACGTTTCTAACTATCAAACTGATTTTGCCATTTCCTCCCACTTCCCAAATTTCACCGAACTCGCCTCACATCCATGCCGTCTTTGGCATCACACTATACAGGGAGAAAATTTCTTAAAGCCGTCCTCCCTTTGAAGTCCGTCTCAGACAGACTATGCTCCCTATATATAGAAGGAAACTACATTTAATGCCATCAGAACCCATTAGTACGGCTTTTGAAAGTGCGGTAAAAGGCGAGAGCCTATGCGGGCAAGTTCCGCATCGCAACCCTGAGTTGCGTCAAATTGGTCCTCAGTTTTGAGTGAAAAAGTGGTGAAAATGAACGCTGAAAAACAACGTTTCTAACTATCAAACTGATTTTGCCATTTCCTCCCACTTTCCAAATTTCACCGAACTCTCCTCACATCCATGCCGTCTTTGGCATCACTCTATACGGGAGAAAATTTCTTAAAGTCGTACTCCCTTTCAGGTCCGTCTCAGACAGACTATGCCCCCTATATAGAGAAGGAAACTACATTTAATGCCATCAGAACCCATTAGTACGGCATTTGAAAGTGCGGTAAACGGCGAGAGCCTATGCGGGCAAGTTCCGCATCAACCCTGCAACCCTGAGTGAAAAGTGGTGAAAATGAACGCTCAAAACTATCAAACTGGCCATTTCCTCCCACTTTCCAAATTTCACCGAACTCGCCTCACATCCATGCCGATCACTCTATAGGGAGAAAATACCGTCCTCCCTTTGAAGTCCGTCTCAACAGACTATGCTCCCTATATATAGAAGGAAACTACATTTAATGCCATCAGAACCCATTAGTACGGCTTTTGAAAGTGCGGTAAAAGGCGAGAGCCTATGCGGGCAAGTTCCGCATCGCAACCCTGAGTTGCGTCAAATTGGTCCTCAGTTTTGAGCGAAAAGGTACACGTAACGTCCTAAAAACTACCGGGTAGTGTCCGCATCGTCCTCCACAACCCCGCCAACGGACGCGTCGCGTGATCGATCGCGAATCTCTCCTAGAGGCAATGAGGCCATTGGGGTTAGTCGGCGGCAACGTTTGAACATGCCGATAACGCTTACGCTACGTCCATCGTCGATTCCAGTCAAGCCTCACCAGTCCCCTATATATAGAAGGAAACTACATTTAATGCCATCACTACTCAAAAGTACGGCTTTTCTATGTGCGGTAAAAGGCGAGAGCTTATGCGGGAGAGTTCCGCGTGGCTACCCTAAGTGCCGTCGAACTCGTCGTAGCGTGTTCCACCGCCTATCTGTCCGAAGGGCAGAAAGAAACTGCGGGAACTCGGCGGGAGCCGGTAATCGAAATGCCGACGATAACCTCGGTAGGCGGCGGGTGCCGGTAGTCGAATCGACAGTCCTGCCGCCAACAGACTGGTGTCATGCCGATAACGCTTACGCCACGTCCATCGTCGATTCCAGTCAAGCCTCACCAGTCCCCTATATATAGAAGGAAACTACATTTAATGCCATCACTACTCAAAAGTACGGCTTTTCTATGTGCGGTAAAGGCGAGAGCTTATGCGGGAGAGTTCCGCGTGGGTACCCGAAGTACCGTCGAACTCGTCGTAGCGTGTTCCACCGCCAATCTGTCCGAAGGGCAGAAAGAAACTGCGGAACTCGGCGGGAGCCGGTAATCGAAATGCCGACGATAACCTCGGTAGGCGGCGGGTGCCGGTAGTCGAATCGACAGTCCTGCCGCCAACAGCCTGCTGACATGCCGATAACGCTTACGCCACGTCCATCGTCGATTCCAGTCAAGCTCACCAGTCCCCTATATATATAGAAGGAAACTACATTTAATGCCATCACTACTCAAAAGTACGGCTTTTCTATGTGCGGTAAAAGGCGAGAGCTTATGCGGGAGAGTTCCGCGTGGGTACCCGAAGTACCGTCGAACTCGTCGTAGCGTGTTCCACGGCCAATCTGTCCGAAGGGCAGAAAGAAACTGCGGAACTCGGCGGGAGCCGGTAATCGAAATGCCGACGATAACCTCGGTAGGCGGCGGGTGCCGGTAGTCGAATCGACAGTCCTGCCGCCAACAGCCTGCTGACATGCCGATAACGCTTACGCCACGTCCATCGTCGATTCCAGTCAAGCTCACCAGTCCCCTATATATATAGAAGGAAACTACATTTAATGCCATCACTACTCAAAAGTACGGCTTTTCTATGTGCGGTAAAAGGCGAGAGCTTATGCGGGAGAGTTCCGCGTGGCTACCCTAAGTGCCGTCGAACTCGTCGTAGCGTGTTCCACGGCCAATCTGTCCGAAGGGCAGAAAGAAACTGCGGGAACTCGGCGGGAGCCGGTAATCGAAATGCCGACGATAACCTCGGTAGGCGGCGGGTGCCGGTAGTCGAATCGACAGTCCTGCCGCCAACAGCCTGCTGACATGCCGATAACGCTTACGCTACGTCCATCGTCGATTCCAGTCAAGCCTCACCAGTCCCCTATATATAGAAGGAAACTACATTTAATGCCATCACTACTCAAAAGTACGGCTTTTCTATGTGCGGTAAAGGCGAGAGCTTATGCGGGAGAGTTCCGCGTGGCTACCTAAGTGCCGTCGAACTCGTCGTAGCGTGTTCCACCGCCAATCTGTCCGAAGGGCAGAAAGAAACTGCGGGAACTCGGCGGGAGCCGGTAATCGAAATGCCGACGATAACCTCGGTAGGCGGCGGGTGCCGGTAGTCGAATCGACAGTCCTGCCGCCAACAGCCTGCTGACATGCCGATAACGCTTACGCCACGTCCATCGTCGATTCCAGTCAAGCCTCACCAGTCCCCTATATATAGAAGGAAACTACATTTAATGCCATCACTACTCAAAAGTACGGCTTTTCTATGTGCGGTAAAAGGCGAGAGCTTATGCGGGAGAGTTCCGCGTGGGTACCCGAAGTACCGTCGAACTCGTCGTAGCGTGTTCCACAGCCAATCTGTCCGAAGGGCAGAAAGAAACTGCGGGAACTCGGCGGGAGCCGGTAATCGAAATGCCGACGATAACCTCGGTAGGCGGCGGGTGCCGGTAGTCGAATCGACAGTCCTGCCGCCAACAGCCTGCTGACATGCCGATAACGCTTACGCCACGTCCATCGTCGATTCCAGTCAAGCTCACCAGTCCCCTATATATATAGAAGGAAACTACATTTAATGCCATCACTACTCAAAAGTACGGCTTTTCTATGTGCGGTAAAAGGCGAGAGCTTATGCGGGAGAGTTCCGCGTGGGTACCCGAAGTACCGTCGAACTCGTCGTAGCGTGTTCCACGGCCAATCTGTCCGAAGGGCAGAAAGAAACTGCGGAACTCGGCGGGAGCCGGTAATCGAAATGCCGACGATAACCTCGGTAGGCGGCGGGTGCCGGTAGTCGAATCGACAGTCCTGCCGCCAACAGCCTGCTGACATGCCGATAACGCTTACGCCACGTCCATCGTCGATTCCAGTCAAGCCTCACCAGTCCCCTATATATATAGAAGGAAACTACATTTAATGCCATCACTACTCAAAAGTACGGCTTTTCTATGTGCGGTAAAGGCGAGAGCTTATGCGGGAGAGTTCCGCGTGGTACCCGAAGTACCGTCGAACTCGTCGTAGCGTGTTCCACGGCCAATCTGTCCGAAGGGCAGAAAGAAACTGCGGGAACTCGGCGGGAGCCGGTAATCGAAATGCCGACGATAACCTCGGTAGGCGGCGGGTGCCGGTAGTCGAATCGACAGTCCTGCCGCCAACAGCCTGCTGACATGCCGATAACGCTTACGCCACGTCCATCGTCGATTCCAGTCAAGCTCACCAGTCCCCTATATATAGAAGGAAACTACATTTAATGCCATCACTACTCAAAAGTACGGCTTTTCTATGTGCGGTAAAGGCGAGAGCTTATGCGGGAGAGTTCCGCGTGGGTACCCTAAGTGCCGTCGAACTCGTCGTAGCGTGTTCCACCGCCAATCTGTCCGAAGGGCAGAAAGAAACTGCGGGAACTCGGCGGGAGCCGGTAATCGAAATGCCGACGATAACCTCGGTAGGCGGCGGGTGCCGGTAGTCGAATCGACAGTCCTGCCGCCAACAGCCTGCTGACATGCCGATAACGCTTACGCCACGTCCATCGTCGATTCCAGTCAAGCCTCACCAGTCCCCTATATATATAGAAGGAAACTACATTTAATGCCATCACTACTCAAAAGTACGGCTTTTCTATGTGCGGTAAAGGCGAGCTTATGCGGGAGAGTTCCGCGTGGCTACCCTAAGTGCCGTCGAACTCGTCGTAGCGTGTTCCACCGCCTATCTGTCCGAAGGGCAGAAAGAAACTGCGGGAACTCGGCGGGAGCCGGTAATCGAAATGCCGACGATAACCTCGGTAGGCGGCGGGTGCCGGTAGTCGAATCGACAGTCCTGCCGCCAACAGCCTGGTGTCATGCCGATAACGCTTACGCCACGTCCATCGTCGATTCCAGTCAAGCCTCACCAGTCCCCTATATATATAGAAGGAAACTACATTTAATGCCATCACTACTCAAAAGTACGGCTTTTCTATGTGCGGTAAAGGCGAGAGCTTATGCGGGAGAGTTCCGCGTGGTACCCGAAGTACCGTCGAACTCGTCGTAGCGTGTTCCACGGCCAATCTGTCCGAAGGGCAGAAAGAAACTGCGGGAACTCGGCGGGAGCCGGTAATCGAAATGCCGACGATAACCTCGGTAGGCGGCGGGTGCCGGTAGTCGAATCGACAGTCCTGCCGCCAACAGCCTGCTGACATGCCGATAACGCTTACGCTACGTCCATCGTCGATTCCAGTCAAGCTCACCAGTCCCCTATATATAGAAGGAAACTACATTTAATGCCATCACTACTCAAAAGTACGGCTTTTCTATGTGCGGTAAAGGCGAGAGCTTATGCGGGAGAGTTCCGCGTGGGTACCCGAAGTACCGTCGAACTCGTCGTAGCGTGTTCCACGGCCAATCTGTCCGAAGGGCAGAAAGAAACTGCGGGAACTCGGCGGGAGCCGGTAATCGAAATGCCGACGATAACCTCGGTAGGCGGCGGGTGCCGGTAGTCGAATCGACAGTCCTGCCGCCAACAGCCTGCTGACATGCCGATAACGCTTACGCTACGTCCATCGTCGATTCCAGTCAAGCTCACCAGTCCCCTATAGAAGGAAACTACATTTAATGCCATCACTACTCAAAAGTACGGCTTTTCTATGTGCGGTAAAGGCGAGAGCTTATGCGGGAGAGTTCCGCGTGGCTACCCGAAGTACCGTCGAACTCGTCGTAGCGTGTTCCACCGCCAATCTGTCCGAAGGGCAGAAAGAAACTGCGGGAACTCGGCGGGAGCCGGTAATCGAAATGCCGACGATAACCTCGGTAGGCGGCGGGTGCCGGTAGTCGAATCGACAGTCCTGCCGCCAACAGCCTGCTGACATGCCGATAACGCTTACGCCACGTCCATCGTCGATTCCAGTCAAGCCTCACCAGTCCCCTATATATAGAAGGAAACTACATTTAATGCCATCACTACTCAAAAGTACGGCTTTTCTATGTGCGGTAAAGGCGAGAGCTTATGCGGGAGAGTTCCGCGTGGCTACCCTAAGTGCCGTCGAACTCGTCGTAGCGTGTTCCACCGCCTATCTGTCCGAAGGGCAGAAAGAAACTGCGGGAACTCGGCGGGAGCCGGTAATCGAAATGCCGACGATAACCTCGGTAGGCGGCGGGTGCCGGTAGTCGAATCGACAGTCCTGCCGCCAACAGACTGGTGTCATGCCGATAACGCTTACGCCACGTCCATCGTCGATTCCAGTCAAGCCTCACCAGTCCCCTATATATATAGAAGGAAACTACATTTAATGCCATCACTACTCAAAAGTACGGCTTTTCTATGTGCGGTAAAAGGCGAGAGCTTATGCGGGAGAGTTCCGCGTGGCTACCCGAAGTGCCGTCGAACTCGTCGTAGCGTGTTCCACCGCCTATCTGTCCGAAGGGCAGAAAGAAACTGTGGGAACTCGGCGGGAGCCGGTAATCGAAATGCCGACGATAACCTCGATAGGCGGCGGGTGCCGGTAGTCGAATCGACAGTCCTGCCGCCAACAGACTGGTGTCATGCCGATAACGCTTACGCCACGTCCATCGTCGATTCCAGTCAAGCCTCACCAGTCCCCTATATATAGAAGGAAACTACATTTAATGCCATCACTACTCAAAAGTACGGCTTTTCTATGTGCGGTAAAAGGCGAGAGCTTATGCGGGAGAGTTCCGCGTGGGTACCCGAAGTGCCGTCGAACTCGTCGTAGCGTGTTCCACCGCCTATCTGTCCGAAGGGCAGAAAGAAACTGCGGGAACTCGGCGGGAGCCGGTAATCGAAATGCCGACGATAACCTCGGTAGGCGGCGGGTGCCGGTAGTCGAATCGACAGTCCTGCCGCCAACAGACTGGTGACATGCCGATAACGCTTACGCCACGTCCATCGTCGATTCCAGTCAAGCTCACCAGTCCCTATATATATAGAAGGAAACTACATTTAATGCCATCACTACTCAAAAGTACGGCTTTTCTATGTGCGGTAAAGGCGAGAGCTTATGCGGGAGAGTTCCGCGTGGGTACCCGAAGTACCGTCGAACTCGTCGTAGCGTGTTCCAACGCCTATCTGTCCGAAGGGCAGAAAGAAACTGCGGGAACTCGGCGGAGAAGGTAATCGAAATGCCGACGATAACCTCGGTAGGCGGCGGGTGCCGGTAGTCGAATCGCCAGTCCTGCCGCCAACAGCCTGCTGACATGCCGATAACGCTTACGCCACGTCCATCGTCGATTCCAGTCAAGCCTCACCAGTCCCCTATATATAGAAGGAAACTACATTTAATGCCATCACTACTCAAAGTACGGCTTTTCTATGTGCGGTAAAGGCGAGCTTATGCGGGAGAGTTCCGCGTGGGTACCCGAAGTACCGTCGAACTCGTCGTAGCGTGTTCCACGGCCTATCTGTCCGAAGGGCAGAAAGAAACTGCGGAACTCGGCGGGAGCCGGTAATCGAAATGCCGACGATAACC
>NW_027467782.1:69422137-69461243 GCF_004210375.1 Tachypleus tridentatus
TAATCGCTCGGATTAACTCGTACGCGTGCGGTCGAACGCACGTACTGCTTTATCCCCGCTCGGACCGAGAGGAAAGGGAAACAGTCACCGTTGTTCACGTGCCCCGTGAAAGGGAAGAGCCGCTCGGACCCTTGGTTTGACATGCTGAAATTCAACGGCTCGTGCAGAGCACGCTGCGGGTCCAGCATCCCGTGTGTCTCTGACTGAGACCGGCTAATCGCTCGGATTAACACGTAGGGGTGCGGTCGAACGCACGTACTGCTTTATCCCCTCGGACCGAGAGGAAAGGAAACAGTCACCGTTGTTCACGTGCCCGTGAAAGGGAAGAGCCGCTCGGACCCTTGGTTTGACATGCTGAAATTCAACGGCTCGTGCAGAGCACGCTGCGGGTCCAGCATCCCGTGTGTCTCTGACTGAGACCGGCTAATCGCTCGGATTAACTCGTAGGCGTGCGGTCGAACGCACGTACTGCTTTTATCCCCGCTCGGACCGAGAGGGAAAGGAAACAGTCACCGTAAATAACATGCCCCGGAAAGGGAAGGGCCGCTCGGACCCTTGGTTTGACAAGCTGAAATTCAACGACTCGTGCAGAGCACGCTGCGGGTCCAGCATCCCGTGTGTCTCTGACTGAGACCGGCTAATCGCTCGGATTAACTCGTAGGCGTGCGGTCGAACGCACGTACTGCTTTTATCCCGCTCGGACCGAGAGGGAAGGGAAACAGTCACCGTTATTGACGTGCCCCGTGAAAAGCCGCTCGGACCCTTGGTTTGACATGCTGAAATTCAACGGCTCGTGCAGAGCACGCTGCGGGTCCAGCATCCCGTGTGTCTCTGACTGAGACCGGCTAATCGCTCGGATTAACTCGTAGGCGTGCGGTCGAACGCACGTACTGCTTTTATCCCCGCTCGGACCGAGAGGAAAGGAAACAGTCACCGTAAATAACATGCCCGTGAAAGGGAAGGGCCGCTCGGACCCTTGGTTTGACAAGCTGAAATTCAACGACTCGTGCAGAGCACGCTGCGGGTCCAGCATCCCGTGTGTCTCTGACTGAGACCGGCTAATCGCTCGGATTAACTCGTAGGCGTGCGGTCGAACGCACGTACTGCTTTTATCCCCGCTCGGACCGAGAGGAAAGGGAAACAGTCACCGTTATTGACATGCCCGTGAAAGGGAAGAGCCGCTCGGACCCTTGGTTTGACATGCTGAAATTCAACGGCTCGTGCAGAGCACGCTGCGGGTCCAGCATCCCGTGTGTCTCTGAGAGACCGGCTAATCGCTCGGATTAACACGTAGGGGTGCGGTCGAACGCACGTACTGCTTTTATCCCCGCTCGGACCGAGAGGAAAGGAAACAGTCACCGTTATTGACTTGCCCGTGAAAGGGAAGAGCCGCTCGGACCCTTGGTTTGACATGCTGAAATTCAACGACTCGTGCAGAGCACGCTGCGGGTCCAGCATCCCGTGTGTCTCTGACTGAGACCGGCTAATCGCTCGGATTAACACGTAGGGGTGCGGTCGAACGCACGTACTGCTTTTATCCCGCTCGGACCGAGAGGAAAGGGAAACAGTCACCGTTATTGACTTGCCCCGTGAAAGGAAGAGCCGCTCGGACCCTTGGTTTGACATGCTGAAATTCAACGACTCGTGCAGAGCACGCTGCGGGTCCAGCATCCCGTGTGTCTCTGACTGAGACCGGCTAATCGCTCGGATTAACACGTAGGGTGCGGTCGAACGCACGTACTGCTTTTATCCCCGCTCGGACCGAGAGGAAAGGGAAACAGTCACCGTTATTGACTTGCCCCGTGAATGGGAAGGGCCGCTCGGACCCTTGGTTTGACAAGCTGAAAATCAACGACTCGTGCAGAGCACGCTGCGGGTCCAGCATCCCGTGTGTCTCAAATGAGACCGGCTAATCGCTCGGATTAACTCGTAGCCGTGCGGTCGAACGCACGTACTGCTTTTATCCCCGCTCGGACCGAGAGGAAAGGGAAACAGTCACCGTAAATAACATGCCCGTGAAAGGGAAGGGCCGCTCGGACCCTTGGATTGACAAGCTGAAATTCAACGACTCGTGCAGAGCACGCTGCGGGTCCAGCATCCCGTGTGTCTCTGACTGAGACCGGCTAATCGCTCGGATTAACTCGTAGGCGTGCGGTCGAACGCACGTACTGCTTTTATCCCCGCTCGGAACGAGAGGAAAGGGAAACAGTCACCGTAAATAACATGCCCGTGAAGGGAAGGGCCGCTCGGACCCTTGGTTTGACAAGCTGAAATTCAACGACTCGTGCAGAGCACGCTGCGGGTCCAGCATCCCGTGTGTCTCTGACTGAGACCGGCTAATCGCTCGGATTAACTCGTAGGCGTGCGGTCGAACGCACGTACTGCTTTTATCCCCGCACGGACCGAGAGGGAACGGGAAACAGCTACCCATATATTTTACGACAGTAACCTCTTCCACCGAGGCACGTCAAAAACCACCGTTACAGGTGGTGCCGAATCCACCGAGACGGGTAGAACGACAAACTTACTAGGAAAACGCCGCACAGTGTTCTTAAAACCATCACTTCTCGCAACATTCTTTTCGCTCCAATATATTGTTTCAATCCACCATTACGTTCGTTCATTCAATATCTCTCGGCCTCTTACATTCTTTGTTCGGCCATTTCTTAACACTATCGGCAGTCGTTTTCGCTAGTACTCACCACCTGTGTGGAAACGGGCCGTGACCAGCCAGGTCCCGGGCACGCCGGGTTAAAAGGTGAGAGGAGGCTTAACACAATGTTACAATCCTGTCTCAGACAGACTATGCCCCTATAGAGAAGGAAACTAAATTTAATGCCATCAGAACCCATTAGTACGGCATTTGAAAGTGCGGTAAAGGCAAGGGACCAAGCGGAATAGTTCCGCATCGCTACCCTGAGTTGCGTCAAATTGGTCCTCAGTTTTGAGTGAAAAAGTGGTGAAAATGAACGCTGAAAAACAACGTTTCTAACTATCAAACTGATTTTGCCATTTCCTCCCACTTTCCAAATTTCACCGAACTCTCCTCACATCCATGCCGTCTTTGGCATCACTCTATACGGGAGAAAATTTCTTAAAGTCGTACTCCCTTTCAGGTCCGTCTCAGACAGACTATGCCCCCTATATAGAGAAGGAAACTACATTTAATGCCATCAGAACCCATTAGTACGGCATTTCAAAGTGCGGTAAAAGGCGAGAACCTATGCGGGCAAGTTCCGCATCGCAACCCTGAGTTGCGTCAAATTGGTCCTCAGTTTTGAGTGAAAAAGTGGTGAAAATGAACGCTGAAAAACAACGTTTCTAACTATCAAACTGATTTTGCCATTTCCTCCCACTTTCCAAATTTCACCGAACTCTCCTCACATCCATGCCGTCTTTGGCATCACTCTATACGGGAGAAAATTTCTTAAAGTCGTACTCCCTTTCAGGTCCGTCTCAGACAGACTATGCCCCCTATATAGAGAAGGAAACTACATTTAATGCCATCAGAACCCATTAGTACGGCATTTGAAAGTGCGGTAAACGGCGAGAGCCTATGCGGGCAAGTTCCGCATCGCAACCCTGAGTTGCGTCAAATTGGTCCTCAGTTTTGAGTGAAAAAGTGGTGAAAATGAACGCTGAAAAACAACGTTTCTAACTATCAAACTGATTTTGCCATTTCCTCCCACTTCCCAAATTTCACCGAACTCGCCTCACATCCATGCCGTCTTTGGCATCACACTATACGGGAGAAAATTTCTTAAAGCCGTCCTCCCTTTGAAGTCCGTCTCAGACAGACTATGCTCCCTATATATAGAAGGAAACTACATTTAATGCCATCAGAACCCATTAGTACGGCTTTTGAAAGTGCGGTAAAAGGCGAGAGCCTATGCGGGCAAGTTCCGCATCGCAACCCTGAGTTGCGTCAAATTGGTCCTCAGTTTTGAGTGAAAAAGTGGTGAAAATGAACGCTGAAAAACAACGTTTCTAACTATCAAACTGATTTTGCCATTTCCTCCCACTTTCCAAATTTCACCGAACTCTCCTCACATCCATGCCGTCTTTGGCATCACTCTATACGGGAGAAAATTTCTTAAAGGAGAAAATTTCTTAAAGCCGTCCTCCCTTTGAAGTCCGTCTCAGACAGACTATGCTCCCTATATATAGAAGGAAACTACATTTAATGCCATCAGAACCCATTAGTACGGCTTTTGAAAGTGCGGTAAAAGGCGAGAGCCTATGCGGGCAAGTTCCGCATCGCAACCCTGAGTTGCGTCAAATTGGTCCTCAGTTTTGAGCGAAAAAGGTACGTAACGTCCTAAAACTACCGGGTAGTGTCCGCATCGTCCTCCACAACCCCGCCAACGGACGCGTCGCGTGATCGATCGCGAATCTCTCCTAGAGGCAATGAGGCCATTGGGGTTAGTCGGCGGCAACGTTTGAACATGCCGATAACGCTTACGCTACGTCCATCGTCGATTCCAGTCAAGCCTCACCAGTCCCCTATATATATAGAAGGAAACTACATTTAATGCCATCACTACTCAAAGTACGGCTTTTCTATGTGCGGTAAAGGCGAGAGCTTATGCGGGAGAGTTCCGCGTGGCTACCCTAAGTGCCGTCGAACTCGTCGTAGCGTGTTCCACCGCCTATCTGTCCGAAGGGCAGAAAGAAACTGCGGGAACTCGGCGGGAGCCGGTAATCGAAATGCCGACGATAACCTCGATAGGCGGCGGGTGCCGGTAGTCGAATCGACAGTCCTGCCGCCAACAGACTGGTGTCATGCCGATAACGCTTACGCCACGTCCATCGTCGATTCCAGTCAAGCCTCACCAGTCCCCTATATATAGAAGGAAACTACATTTAATGCCATCACTACTCAAAAGTACGGCTTTTCTATGTGCGGTAAAGGCGAGAGCTTATGCGGGAGAGTTCCGCGTGGCTACCCGAAGTGCCGTCGAACTCGTCGTAGCGTGTTCCACCGCCTATCTGTCCGAAGGGCAGAAAGAAACTGCGGGAACTCGGCGGGAGCCGGTAATCGAAATGCCGACGATAACCTCGGTAGGCGGCGGGTGCCGGTAGTCGAATCGACAGTCCTGCCGCCAACAGCCTGCTGACATGCCGATAACGCTTACGCCACGTCCATCGTCGATTCCAGTCAAGCCTCACCAGTCCCCTATATATAGAAGGAAACTACATTTAATGCCATCACTACTCAAAAGTACGGCTTTTCTATGTGCGGTAAAGGCGAGAGCTTATGCGGGAGAGTTCCGCGTGGGTACCCGAAGTACCGTCGAACTCGTCGTAGCGTGTTCCACGGCCAATCTGTCCGAAGGGCAGAAAGAAACTGCGGGAACTCGGCGGGAGCCGGTAATCGAAATGCCGACGATAACCTCGGTAGGCGGCGGGTGCCGGTAGTCGAATCGACAGTCCTGCCGCCAACAGCCTGCTGACATGCCGATAACGCTTACGCTACGTCCATCGTCGATTCCAGTCAAGCTCACCAGTCCCCTATATATAGAAGGAAACTACATTTAATGCCATCACTACTCAAAAGTACGGCTTTTCTATGTGCGGTAAAGGCGAGAGCTTATGCGGGAGAGTTCCGCGTGGGTACCCGAAGTACCGTCGAACTCGTCGTAGCGTGTTCCACGGCCAATCTGTCCGAAGGGCAGAAAGAAACTGCGGGAACTCGGCGGGAGCCGGTAATCGAAATGCCGACGATAACCTCGGTAGGCGGCGGGTGCCGGTAGTCGAATCGACAGTCCTGCCGCCAACAGCCTGCTGACATGCCGATAACGCTTACGCCACGTCCATCGTCGATTCCAGTCAAGCCTCACCAGTCCCCTATATATAGAAGGAAACTACATTTAATGCCATCACTACTCAAAAGTACGGCTTTTCTATGTGCGGTAAAGGCGAGAGCTTATGCGGGAGAGTTCCGCGTGGCTACCCTAAGTGCCGTCGAACTCGTCGTAGCGTGTTCCACCGCCTATCTGTCCGAAGGGCAGAAAGAAACTGCGGGAACTCGGCGGGAGCCGGTAATCGAAATGCCGACGATAACCTCGGTAGGCGGCGGGTGCCGGTAGTCGAATCGACAGTCCTGCCGCCAACAGCCTGCTGACATGCCGATAACGCTTACGCCACGTCCATCGTCGATTCCAGTCAAGCCTCACCAGTCCCCTATATATATAGAAGGAAACTACATTTAATGCCATCACTACTCAAAAGTACGGCTTTTCTATGTGCGGTAAAGGCGAGAGCTTATGCGGGAGAGTTCCGCGTGGCTACCCTAAGTGCCGTCGAACTCGTCGTAGCGTGTTCCACCGCCTATCTGTCCGAAGGGCAGAAAGAAACTGCGGGAACTCGGCGGGAGCCGGTAATCGAAATGCCGACGATAACCTCGGTAGGCGGCGGGTGCCGGTAGTCGAATCGACAGTCCTGCCGCCAACAGCCTGCTGACATGCCGATAACGCTTACGCCACGTCCATCGTCGATTCCAGTCAAGCCTCACCAGTCCCCTATATATAGAAGGAAACTACATTTAATGCCATCACTACTCAAAAGTACGGCTTTTCTATGTGCGGTAAAGGCGAGAGCTTATGCGGGAGAGTTCCGCGTGGCTACCCTAAGTACCGTCGAACTCGTCGTAGCGTGTTCCACCGCCAATCTGTCCGAAGGGCAGAAAGAAACTGCGGGAACTCGGCGGGAGCCGGTAATCGAAATGCCGACGATAACCTCGGTAGGCGGCGGGTGCCGGTAGTCGAATCGACAGTCCTGCCGCCAACAGCCTGCTGACATGCCGATAACGCTTACGCTACGTCCATCGTCGATTCCAGTCAAGCTCACCAGTCCCCTATATATAGAAGGAAACTACATTTAATGCCATCACTACTCAAAGTACGGCTTTTCTATGTGCGGTAAAGGCGAGAGCTTATGCGGGAGAGTTCCGCGTGGGTACCCGAAGTACCGTCGAACTCGTCGTAGCGTGTTCCACGGCCAATCTGTCCGAAGGGCAGAAAGAAACTGCGGGAACTCGGCGGGAGCCGGTAATCGAAATGCCGACGATAACCTCGGTAGGCGGCGGGTGCCGGTAGTCGAATCGACAGTCCTGCCGCCAACAGCCTGCTGACATGCCGATAACGCTTACGCCACGTCCATCGTCGATTCCAGTCAAGCTCACCAGTCCCCTATATATAGAAGGAAACTACATTTAATGCCATCACTACTCAAAGTACGGCTTTTCTATGTGCGGTAAAGGCGAGAGCTTATGCGGGAGAGTTCCGCGTGGGTACCCGAAGTGCCGTCGAACTCGTCGTAGCGTGTTCCACCGCCAATCTGTCCGAAGGGCAGAAAGAAACTGCGGGAACTCGGCGGGAGCCGGTAATCGAAATGCCGACGATAACCTCGGTAGGCGGCGGGTGCCGGTAGTCGAATCGACAGTCCTGCCGCCAACAGCCTGCTGACATGCCGATAACGCTTACGCCACGTCCATCGTCGATTCCAGTCAAGCCTCACCAGTCCCCTATATATATAGAAGGAAACTACATTTAATGCCATCACTACTCAAAAGTACGGCTTTTCTATGTGCGGTAAAGGCGAGAGCTTATGCGGGAGAGTTCCGCGTGGCTACCCTAAGTGCCGTCGAACTCGTCGTAGCGTGTTCCACCGCCTATCTGTCCGAAGGGCAGAAAGAAACTGCGGGAACTCGGCGGGAGCCGGTAATCGAAATGCCGACGATAACCTCGGTAGGCGGCGGGTGCCGGTAGTCGAATCGACAGTCCTGCCGCCAACAGACTGGTGTCATGCCGATAACGCTTACGCCACGTCCATCGTCGATTCCAGTCAAGCCTCACCAGTCCCCTATATATAGAAGGAAACTACATTTAATGCCATCACTACTCAAAAGTACGGCTTTTCTATGTGCGGTAAAGGCGAGAGCTTATGCGGGAGAGTTCCGCGTGGCTACCTAAGTGCCGTCGAACTCGTCGTAGCGTGTTCCACCGCCTATCTGTCCGAAGGGCAGAAAGAAACTGCGGGAACTCGGCGGGAGCCGGTAATCGAAATGCCGACGATAACCTCGGTAGGCGGCGGGTGCCGGTAGTCGAATCGACAGTCCTGCCGCCAACAGCCTGCTGACATGCCGATAACGCTTACGCCACGTCCATCGTCGATTCCAGTCAAGCCTCACCAGTCCCCTATATATAGAAGGAAACTACATTTAATGCCATCACTACTCAAAAGTACGGCTTTTCTATGTGCGGTAAAGGCGAGAGCTTATGCGGGAGAGTTCCGCGTGGCTACCCTAAGTACCGTCGAACTCGTCGTAGCGTGTTCCACCGCCAATCTGTCCGAAGGGCAGAAAGAAACTGCGGGAACTCGGCGGGAGCCGGTAATCGAAATGCCGACGATAACCTCGGTAGGCGGCGGGTGCCGGTAGTCGAATCGACAGTCCTGCCGCCAACAGCCTGCTGACATGCCGATAACGCTTACGCCACGTCCATCGTCGATTCCAGTCAAGCTCACCAGTCCCCTATATATAGAAGGAAACTACATTTAATGCCATCACTACTCAAAAGTACGGCTTTTCTATGTGCGGTAAAGGCGAGAGCTTATGCGGGAGAGTTCCGCGTGGGTACCCGAAGTACCGTCGAACTCGTCGTAGCGTGTTCCACGGCCAATCTGTCCGAAGGGCAGAAAGAAACTGCGGGAACTCGGCGGGAGCCGGTAATCGAAATGCCGACGATAACCTCGGTAGGCGGCGGGTGCCGGTAGTCGAATCGACAGTCCTGCCGCCAACAGCCTGCTGACATGCCGATAACGCTTACGCCACGTCCATCGTCGATTCCAGTCAAGCCTCACCAGTCCCCTATATATATAGAAGGAAACTACATTTAATGCCATCACTACTCAAAAGTACGGCTTTTCTATGTGCGGTAAAGGCGAGAGCTTATGCGGGAGAGTTCCGCGTGGGTACCCGAAGTACCGTCGAACTCGTCGTAGCGTGTTCCACGGCCAATCTGTCCGAAGGGCAGAAAGAAACTGCGGGAACTCGGCGGGAGCCGGTAATCGAAATGCCGACGATAACCTCGGTAGGCGGCGGGTGCCGGTAGTCGAATCGACAGTCCTGCCGCCAACAGCCTGCTGACATGCCGATAACGCTTACGCCACGTCCATCGTCGATTCCAGTCAAGCCTCACCAGTCCCCTATATATAGAAGGAAACTACATTTAATGCCATCACTACTCAAAAGTACGGCTTTTCTATGTGCGGTAAAGGCGAGAGCTTATGCGGGAGAGTTCCGCGTGGCTACCCGAAGTACCGTCGAACTCGTCGTAGCGTGTTCCACCGCCAATCTGTCCGAAGGGCAGAAAGAAACTGCGGGAACTCGGCGGGAGCCGGTAATCGAAATGCCGACGATAACCTCGGTAGGCGGCGGGTGCCGGTAGTCGAATCGACAGTCCTGCCGCCAACAGCCTGCTGACATGCCGATAACGCTTACGCCACGTCCATCGTCGATTCCAGTCAAGCTCACCAGTCCCCTATATATAGAAGGAAACTACATTTAATGCCATCACTACTCAAAAGTACGGCTTTTCTATGTGCGGTAAAGGCGAGAGCTTATGCGGGAGAGTTCCGCGTGGGTACCCGAAGTACCGTCGAACTCGTCGTAGCGTGTTCCACCGCCTATCTGTCCGAAGGGCAGAAAGAAACTGCGGGAACTCGGCGGGAGCCGGTAATCGAAATGCCGACGATAACCTCGGTAGGCGGCGGGTGCCGGTAGTCGAATCGACAGTCCTGCCGCCAACAGCCTGCTGACATGCCGATAACGCTTACGCCACGTCCATCGTCGATTCCAGTCAAGCCTCACCAGTCCCCTATATATAGAAGGAAACTACATTTAATGCCATCACTACTCAAAAGTACGGCTTTTCTATGTGCGGTAAAGGCGAGAGCTTATGCGGGAGAGTTCCGCGTGGCTACCCTAAGTACCGTCGAACTCGTCGTAGCGTGTTCCACCGCCTATCTGTCCGAAGGGCAGAAAGAAACTGCGGGAACTCGGCGGGAGCCGGTAATCGAAATGCCGACGATAACCTCGGTAGGCGGCGGGTGCCGGTAGTCGAATCGACAGTCCTGCCGCCAACAGCCTGCTGACATGCCGATAACGCTTACGCCACGTCCATCGTCGATTCCAGTCAAGCTCACCAGTCCCCTATATATAGAAGGAAACTACATTTAATGCCATCACTACTCAAAAGTACGGCTTTTCTATGTGCGGTAAAGGCGAGAGCTTATGCGGGAGAGTTCCGCGTGGGTACCCTGAAGTACCGTCGAACTCGTCGTAGCGTGTTCCACCGCCTATCTGTCCGAAGGGCAGAAAGAAACTGCGGGAACTCGGCGGGAGCCGGTAATCGAAATGCCGACGATAACCTCGGTAGGCGGCGGGTGCCGGTAGTCGAATCGACAGTCCTGCCGCCAACAGCCTGCTGACATGCCGATAACGCTTACGCCACGTCCATCGTCGATTCCAGTCAAGCCTCACCAGTCCCCTATATATATAGAAGGAAACTACATTTAATGCCATCACTACTCAAAAGTACGGCTTTTCTATGTGCGGTAAAGGCGAGAGCTTATGCGGGAGAGTTCCGCGTGGCTACCCTAAGTACCGTCGAACTCGTCGTAGCGTGTTCCACCGCCTATCTGTCCGAAGGGCAGAAAGAAACTGCGGGAACTCGGCGGGAGCCGGTAATCGAAATGCCGACGATAACCTCGGTAGGCGGCGGGTGCCGGTAGTCGAATCGACAGTCCTGCCGCCAACAGCCTGGTGTCATGCCGATAACGCTTACGCCACGTCCATCGTCGATTCCAGTCAAGCCTCACCAGTCCCCTATATATAGAAGGAAACTACATTTAATGCCATCACTACTCAAAAGTACGGCTTTTCTATGTGCGGTAAAGGCGAGAGCTTATGCGGGAGAGTTCCGCGTGGCTACCCGAAGTACCGTCGAACTCGTCGTAGCGTGTTCCACCGCCTATCTGTCCGAAGGGCAGAAAGAAACTGCGGGAACTCGGCGGGAGCCGGTAATCGAAATGCCGACGATAACCTCGGTAGGCGGCGGGTGCCGGTAGTCGAATCGACAGTCCTGCCGCCAACAGCCTGCTGACATGCCGATAACGCTTACGCCACGTCCATCGTCGATTCCAGTCAAGCCTCACCAGTCCCCTATATATATAGAAGGAAACTACATTTAATGCCATCACTACTCAAAAGTACGGCTTTTCTATGTGCGGTAAAGGCGAGAGCTTATGCGGGAGAGTTCCGCGTGGGTACCCGAAGTACCGTCGAACTCGTCGTAGCGTGTTCCACCGCCTATCTGTCCGAAGGGCAGAAAGAAACTGCGGGAACTCGGCGGGAGCCGGTAATCGAAATGCCGACGATAACCTCGGTAGGCGGCGGGTGCCGGTAGTCGAATCGACAGTCCTGCCGCCAACAGCCTGCTGACATGCCGATAACGCTTACGCCACGTCCATCGTCGATTCCAGTCAAGCCTCACCAGTCCCTATATATAGAAGGAAACTACATTTAATGCCATCACTACTCAAAAGTACGGCTTTTCTATGTGCGGTAAAGGCGAGAGCTTATGCGGGAGAGTTCCGCGTGGGTACCCGAAGTACCGTCGAACTCGTCGTAGCGTGTTCCACGGCCAATCTGTCCGAAGGGCAGAAAGAAACTGCGGGAACTCGGCGGGAGCCGGTAATCGAAATGCCGACGATAACCTCGGTAGGCGGCGGGTGCCGGTAGTCGAATCGACAGTCCTGCCGCCAACAGCCTGCTGACATGCCGATAACGCTTACGCCACGTCCATCGTCGATTCCAGTCAAGCTCACCAGTCCCCTATATATAGAAGGAAACTACATTTAATGCCATCACTACTCAAAAGTACGGCTTTTCTATGTGCGGTAAAGGCGAGAGCTTATGCGGGAGAGTTCCGCGTGGGTACCCGAAGTACCGTCGAACTCGTCGTAGCGTGTTCCACGGCCAATCTGTCCGAAGGGCAGAAAGAAACTGCGGGAACTCGGCGGGAGCCGGTAATCGAAATGCCGACGATAACCTCGGTAGGCGGCGGGTGCCGGTAGTCGAATCGACAGTCCTGCCGCCAACAGCCTGCTGACATGCCGATAACGCTTACGCCACGTCCATCGTCGATTCCAGTCAAGCCTCACCAGTCCCCTATATATAGAAGGAAACTACATTTAATGCCATCACTACTCAAAAGTACGGCTTTTCTATGTGCGGTAAAGGCGAGAGCTTATGCGGGAGAGTTCCGCGTGGGTACCCGAAGTACCGTCGAACTCGTCGTAGCGTGTTCCACCGCCAATCTGTCCGAAGGGCAGAAAGAAACTGCGGGAACTCGGCGGGAGCCGGTAATCGAAATGCCGACGATAACCTCGGTAGGCGGCGGGTGCCGGTAGTCGAATCGACAGTCCTGCCGCCAACAGCCTGCTGACATGCCGATAACGCTTACGCCACGTCCATCGTCGATTCCAGTCAAGCCTCACCAGTCCCCTATATATAGAAGGAAACTACATTTAATGCCATCACTACTCAAAAGTACGGCTTTTCTATGTGCGGTAAAGGCGAGAGCTTATGCGGGAGAGTTCCGCGTGGGTACCCTAAGTACCGTCGAACTCGTCGTAGCGTGTTCCACCGCCTATCTGTCCGAAGGGCAGAAAGAAACTGCGGGAACTCGGCGGGAGCCGGTAATCGAAATGCCGACGATAACCTCGGTAGGCGGCGGGTGCCGGTAGTCGAATCGACAGTCCTGCCGCCAACAGCCTGCTGACATGCCGATAACGCTTACGCCACGTCCATCGTCGATTCCAGTCAAGCCTCACCAGTCCCCTATATATATAGAAGGAAACTACATTTAATGCCATCACTACTCAAAAGTACGGCTTTTCTATGTGCGGTAAAGGCGAGAGCTTATGCGGGAGAGTTCCGCGTGGCTACCCTAAGTGCCGTCGAACTCGTCGTAGCGTGTTCCACCGCCTATCTGTCCGAAGGGCAGAAAGAAACTGCGGGAACTCGGCGGGAGCCGGTAATCGAAATGCCGACGATAACCTCGGTAGGCGGCGGGTGCCGGTAGTCGAATCGACAGTCCTGCCGCCAACAGCCTGCTGACATGCCGATAACGCTTACGCCACGTCCATCGTCGATTCCAGTCAAGCCTCACCAGTCCCTATATATATAGAAGGAAACTACATTTAATGCCATCACTACTCAAAAGTACGGCTTTTCTATGTGCGGTAAAGGCGAGAGCTTATGCGGGAGAGTTCCGCGTGGGTACCCGAAGTACCGTCGAACTCGTCGTAGCGTGTTCCACGGCCAATCTGTCCGAAGGGCAGAAAGAAACTGCGGGAACTCGGCGGGAGCCGGTAATCGAAATGCCGACGATAACCTCGGTAGGCGGCGGGTGCCGGTAGTCGAATCGACAGTCCTGCCGCCAACAGCCTGCTGACATGCCGATAACGCTTACGCCACGTCCATCGTCGATTCCAGTCAAGCTCACCAGTCCCCTATATATAGAAGGAAACTACATTTAATGCCATCACTACTCAAAAGTACGGCTTTTCTATGTGCGGTAAAGGCGAGAGCTTATGCGGGAGAGTTCCGCGTGGGTACCCGAAGTACCGTCGAACTCGTCGTAGCGTGTTCCACGGCCAATCTGTCCGAAGGGCAGAAAGAAACTGCGGGAACTCGGCGGGAGCCGGTAATCGAAATGCCGACGATAACCTCGGTAGGCGGCGGGTGCCGGTAGTCGAATCGACAGTCCTGCCGCCAACAGCCTGCTGACATGCCGATAACGCTTACGCCACGTCCATCGTCGATTCCAGTCAAGCTCACCAGTCCCCTATATATAGAAGGAAACTACATTTAATGCCATCACTACTCAAAAGTACGGCTTTTCTATGTGCGGTAAAGGCGAGAGCTTATGCGGGAGAGTTCCGCGTGGCTACCCTAAGTGCCGTCGAACTCGTCGTAGCGTGTTCCACCGCCTATCTGTCCGAAGGGCAGAAAGAAACTGCGGGAACTCGGCGGGAGCCGGTAATCGAAATGCCGACGATAACCTCGGTAGGCGGCGGGTGCCGGTAGTCGAATCGACAGTCCTGCCGCCAACAGACTGGTGTCATGCCGATAACGCTTACGCCACGTCCATCGTCGATTCCAGTCAAGCTCACCAGTCCCCTATATATAGAAGGAAACTACATTTAATGCCATCACTACTCAAAGTACGGCTTTTCTATGTGCGGTAAAAGGCGAGAGCTTATGCGGGAGAGTTCCGCGTGGCTACCCTAAGTGCCGTCGAACTCGTCGTAGCGTGTTCCACCGCCTATCTGTCCGAAGGGCAGAAAGAAACTGCGGGAACTCGGCGGGAGCCGGTAATCGAAATGCCGACGATAACCTCGGTAGGCGGCGGGTGCCGGTAGTCGAATCGACAGTCCTGCCGCCAACAGCCTGCTGACATGCCGATAACGCTTACGCCACGTCCATCGTCGATTCCAGTCAAGCCTCACCAGTCCCCTATATATATAGAAGGAAACTACATTTAATGCCATCACTACTCAAAAGTACGGCTTTTCTATGTGCGGTAAAAGGCGAGAGCTTATGCGGGAGAGTTCCGCGTGGCTACCCTAAGTACCGTCGAACTCGTCGTAGCGCGTTCCACCGCCTATCTGTCCGAAGGGCAGAAAGAAACTGCGGGCACTCGGCGGGAGCATGTGATCGAAATGCCGACAAAATCCTCGGTATGCGGCGGGTCCCGGTAGTCGAATCGCCAGTCCTGCCGCCAACAGCCTGGTGTCATGCCGATGACGCTTACGCGACGTCCATCGTCGATTCCAGTCAAGCTCACCAGTCCCCTATATATATAGAAGGAAACTACATTTAATGCCATCACTACTCAAAAGTACGGCTTTTCTATATGCGGTAAAAGGCGAGAGCTTATGCGGGAGAGTTCCGCGTGGCTACCCTAAGTACCGTCGAACTCGTGGTAGCGTGTTCCACCGCCTATCTGACCGAGGGGCAAAAAGAAACTGGGGGAACTCGGCGGGAGCAGGTAATCGAATTGCCGACGATAACCTCGGTAGGCGGCGGGTGCCGGTAGTCGAATCGACAGTCCTGCCGCCAACAGCCTGCTGACATGCCGATAACGCTTACGCTACGTCCATCGTCGATTCCAGTCAAGCTCACCAGTCCCCTATATATAGAAGGAAACTACATTTAATGCCATCACTACTCAAAGTACGGCTTTTCTATGTGCGGTAAAAGGCGAAAGCTTATGCGGGAGAGTTCCGCGTGGCTACCCTCTGTTCGGTGACATGCCGATAACGCTTACGCTACGTCCATCGTCGATGACAGTCAAGCCTCACCAGTCCCCTATATATATAGAAGGAAACTACATTTAATGCCATCACTACTCAATAGTACGGCCTTTCTATGTGCGGTAAAAGGCGAGAGCTTATGCGGGAGAGTTCCGCGTGGCTACCTAAGTACCGTCGAACTCGTCGTAGCGTGTTCCACCGGGTATCTGTCCGAAGGGCACAAAGAAACTGCGGGCACTCGGCGGGAGCAGGTGATCGAAATACCGGCGATATCCTCTAGGGACGACGAATCGAAGGAACCGCCGCCAACCTTTTGGGCACTTTTCGCAACGGCTGAGCCTAGACGTACGTCCCGTTGGAGAAAGCTGCTGTTTGACCACGCACGCGCGAAACAGCCCGAGAAATGGATTCCCCGTCGGTAGGCGGCGGGCGCGGGTGTTTAAATTTCCCAATCGCTGGTACATGCTCTGAGACTCTGTTCGACTTGTACCGAGGCCAATGCGTGTACTCGGCGGGAGCAGGTGATCGAAATGCCGTCCACATCCTCTAGGGACGACGAATCGAAGGACCCGCCGCCAACCTTTCGGGCACTTTTTGCAACGGCTGCGTCTAGACGTCCGACCCGTTGGAGCAAGCTGCTGTTCGACCACGCACGCGCGATAGAGGCCGAGAAAATGGGTTCCCCCGTCGGTAGGCGGCGGGTGCGGGTGTTTAAATTTCCCGCTCGCTGGCACATGCTCTGAGACTCTGTTCGACTTGTACCGAGGCCAATGCGTGTACTCGGCGGGAGCAGGTGTTCGAAATGCCGACCGTATCCTCTAGGGACGACGAATCGAAGGTCCCGCCGCCAACCTTTCGGGCACTTTTCGCAACGGCTGCGTCTAGACGTCCGACCCGTTGGAGCAAGCGGCTGTTAGACCACGCACGCGCGAAACAGACCGAGAAAATCGGTTCCCCCGTCGGTAGGCGGCGGGCGCGGGTGTTTAAATTTCCCAATCGCTGGCACATGCTCTGAGACTCTGTTCGACTTGTACCGAGGCCAATGCGTGTACTCGGCGGGAGCAGGTGTTCGAAATGCCGACCGTATCCTCTAGGGACGACGAATCGAAGGTCCCGCCGCCAACCTTTCGGGCACTTTTCGCAACGGCTGCGTCTAGACGTCCGACCCGTTGGAGCAAGCGGCTGTTAGACCACGCACGCGCGAAACATACCGAGAAAATCGGTTCCCCCGTCGGTAGGCGGCGGGCGCGGGTGTTTAAATTTCCCAATCCCTGGCACATGCTCTGAGACTCTGTTCGACTTGTACCGAGGCCAATGCGTGTACTCGGCGGGAGCAGGTGTTCGAAATGCCGACCGTATCCTCTAGGGACAACGAATCGAAGGACCCGCCGCCAACCTTTCGGGCACTTTTCGCAACGGCTGCGTCTAGACGTCCGACCCGTTGGAGCAAGCTGCTGTTGGACCACGCACGCGCGAAACAGACCGAGAAAATCGGTTCCCCCGTCGGTAGGCGGCGGGCGCGGGTGTTTAAATTTCCCAATCGCTGTCACATGCTCTGAGACTCTGTTCGACTTGTACCGAGGCCAATGCGTGTACTCGGCGGGAGCAGGTGTTCGAATTGCCGACCGTATCCTCTAGGGACGACGAATCGAAGGACCCGCCGCCAACCTTTCGGGCACTTTTCGCAACGGCTGCGTCTAGACGTCCGACCCGTTGGAGCAAGCTGCTGTTGGACCACGCACGCGCGAAACAGACCGAGAAAATCGGTTCCCCCGTCGGTAGGCGGCGGGCGCGGATGTTTAAATTTCCCAATCGCTGGCACATGCTCTGAGACTCTGTTCGACTTGTACCGAGGCCAATGCGTGTACTCGGCGGGAGCAGGTGATCGAAATGCCGTCCACATCCTCTAGGGACGACGAATCGAAGGACCCGCCGCCAACCTTTCGGGCACTTTTTGCAACGGCTGCGTCTAGACGTCCGACCCGTTAAAACCTGTTTTTACGTTTTGAACCGCTTTAATTCAGTTTGAACTACGTAGAATCGGTTTAAAGAGAAATTCTGGTTTAACGGTTAAAATTATATAAAGTTTAAAACTGATTTAATCCGGTTTGTATCGCTTAAAACCACTTTAAAAGAAAAATTCTTCTATTACGGTTAAAACAGCGTATAAAGTGTAAATACATGCACATTCAGGTCAGAACCGGTTTTCTCCGATTTATACTGCGTAAAACCGGTTTAAAAGAGAAATTCTTATAATTCCGTGAAAAAACGATATAAAATGTAAAAACATACAAATCGAGGTTAAAATGTGTTTTTTCAGTTTTGAATCGGTTTAATTCCAGTTTGGACCACTTAAAACCGGTTTAAAAAAAATTCTTGTATTACGGTCAAAACTGCGTAGAAAGTATAAAAAAATACAAATCGAGGTTAAAACTTGTTTTTTACGTTTTGAACCGCTTTAATTTAGTTTGAACTGCGTAGAACCGGTTTAAAGAGAAATTCTTATAATTCTGTGAAAAACGATATAAAGTGTAAAACATACAAATCGAGGTTACAACCTGTTTTTCCGTTTTGAACCGGTTTAATTTAGTTTAGGGCGCTTAAAACCACTTTAAAAGAAAAATTCTTCTATTACGGATAAAACAGCGTATAAAGTGTAAATACATGCAAATTCAGGTTAGAACCGGTTTAAAAGAGAAATTCTTGTAATACGGTCAAAAAACCTATAAAGTGTAAAAAATACAAATTCAGGTTAAAACCAGTTATTTCTGTTTTGAATTGGTTTAATCCAGTTTGGACCGTTTAAAACCGGTTTAAAAGAAAAATTCTTCTCATACGGTCAAATTAGCTTAGAAAGTGTAAAACATGCAAGTTCAGGTTAGAACCGGTTTTATCCGGTTTGTATCGCTTTAATCCGGTTTGGACCGCGTAAAACCACTTTAAAATAAAAATTCTTCTATTTCGGTCAAAACTACATATAAAGTTTAAAAACCGATTTAATCCGGTTTGGACCTTTTAAAACCAGTTTAAAAGAAAAATTCTTCTATTACGGTTAAAACAGCGTGTAAAGTGTAAATACATGAAAATTCAGGTTAGAACCGGTTTTATCCGGTTTGAACTGCGTAGAACCGGTTTAAAAGAGAAATTCTTATAATTCTGTGAAAAAACGATATAAAGTGTAAAACATACAAATCGAGGTTAAAACCTGGTTTTCCGTTTTGAACCTGTTTAATTCAGTTTGGACCGCTTAAAACCGGTTTAAAAGAAAAATTCTTGTATTACGGTCAAAACTACATATAAACCTTGAAAACCGATTTAATCCGGTTTGGACCGCTTAAAACCAGTTTAAAGAAAAATTCTTCTATTACGGTTTAAACAGCGTATAAAGTTTGGACCGCTTAAAACCGGTTTAAAAAAAATTCTTGTATTACGGTCAAATCTGCGTAGAAAGTATAAAAAAATACAAATCGAGGTTTCAACCTGTTTTTCCGTTTTGAACCGCTATAATTCAGTTTGAACTGCGTAGAACCGGTTTAAAGAGAAATTCTTATAATTCTGTGAAAAAACGATATAAAGTGTAAAACATACAAATTGAGATTAAAACTTGTTTTTTCCGTTTTGAACCGGTTTAATTGAGTTTGGACCGCTTAAAACCGGTTTAAAAAAAAATTCTTGTATTACGGTCAAATCTGCGTAGAAAGTATAAAAAATACAAATCGAGGTTTAAACCTGTTTTTCCGTTTTGAACCGCTATAATTCAGTTTGAACTGCGTAGAACCGGTTTAAAGAGAAATTCTTATAATTCTGTGAAAAAAACGATATAAAGTGTAAAAACATACAAATCGAGGTTAAAATCTGTTTTTTCAGTTTTGAATCGGTTTAATCCAGTTTCGACCACTTAAAACCGGTTTTAAAAAAAATTCTTGTATTACGGTCAAAACTGCGTAGAAAGTATAAAAAAATACAAAACGAGGTTAAAACCTGTTATTTACGTTTTGAACCGCTTTAATTCAGTTTGAACTGCGTAGAACCGGTTTAAAAGAGAAATTCTGGTATAACGGTTAAAATTACATATAAAGTTTAAAAACTGATTTAATCCGGTTTGTATCGCTTAAAACCACTTTAAAAGAGAAATTCTTGTAATACGGTCAAAACTGCGTAGAAAGTATAAAAAAATACAAAACGAGGTTAAAACCTGTTATTTACGTTTTGAACCGCTTTAATTCAGTTTGAACTGCGTAGAACCGGTTTAAAAGAGAAATTCTGGTATAACGGTTAAAATTACATATAAAGTTTAAAAACTGATTTAATCCGGTTTGTATCGCTTAAAACCACTTTAAAAGAAAAATTCTTCTATTACGGTTAAAACAGCGTATAAAGTGTAAATACATGCAAATTCAGGTTAGAACCGGTTTTATCCGGTTTATACTGCGTAAAACCGGTTTAAAAGAGAAATTCTTGTAATACGGTCAAAAAACCTATAAAGTGTAAAAAATACAAATTCAGGTTAAAACCAGTTATTTCTGTTTTGAATTGGTTTAATCCAGTTTGGACCGTTTAAAACCGGTTTAAAAGAAAAATTCTTCTCATACGGTCAAATTAGCTTAGAAAGTGTAAAAACATGCAAGTTCAGGTTAGAACCGGTTTTATCCGGTTTGTATCGCTTTAGTCCGGTTTGGACCGCGTAAAACCACTTTAAAATAAAAATTCTTCTATTTCGGTCAAAACTACATATAAAGTTTAAAAACCGATTTAATCCGGTTTGGACCTTTTAAAACCAGTTTAAAAGAAAAATTCTTCTATTACGGTTAAAACAGCGTGTAAAGTGTAAATACATGAAAATTCAGGTTAGAACCGGTTTTATCCGGTTTGAACTGCGTAGAACCGGTTTAAAGAGAAATTCTTATAATTCTGTGAAAAAACGATATAAAGTGTAAAACATACAAATCGAGGTTAAAACCTGGTTTTCCGTTTTGAACCTGTTTAATTCAGTTTGGACCGCTTAAAACCGGTTTAAAAAAAAATTCTTGTATTACGGTCAAAACTACATATAAACCTTGAAAACCGATTTAATCCGGTTTGGACCGCTTAAAACCACTTTAAAAGAAAAATTCTTCTATTACGGTTAAAACAGCGTATAAAGTGTAAATACATGCAAATTCAGGTTAGAACCGGTTTTATCCGGTTTATACTGCGTAAAACCGGTTTAAAAGAGAAATTCTTGTAATACGGTCAAAAAACCTATAAAGTGTAAAAAATACAAATTCAGGTTAAAACCTGTTATTTCTGTTTTGAACCGGTTTAATCCAGTTTGGACCGCTTAAAACCGGTTTAAAAAAAAATTCTTGTATTACGGTCAAAACTGCGTAGAAAGTATAAAAAAATAAAATCGAGGTTAAAACCTGTTTTTTCCGTTTTGAACCGCTTTAATTCAGTTTGAACTACGTAGAATCGGTTTAAAAGAGAAATTCTGGTTTAACGGTTAAAATTACATATAAAGTTTAAAACTGATTTAATCCGGTTTGTATCGCTTAAAACCACTTTAAAAGAAAAATTCTTCTATTACGGTTAAAACAGCGTATAAAGTGTAAATACATGCAAATTCAGGTTAGAACCGGTTTTATCCGGTTTGAACTGCGTAGAACCGGTTTAAAAGAGAAATTCTTATAATTCTGTGAAAAAACGATATAAAGTGTAAAACATACAAATTGAGGTTAAAACTTGTTTTTCCGTTTTGAACCGGTTTAATTGAGTTTGGACCGCTTAAAACCGGTTTAAAAAAAAATTCTTGTATTACGGTCAAATCTGCGTAGAAAGTATAAAAAATACAAATCGAGGTTTAAACCTGTTTTTCCGTTTTGAACCGCTATAATTCAGTTTGAACTGCGTAGAACCGGTTTAAAAGAGAAATTCTTATAATTCTGTGAAAAAAACGATATAAAGTCTAAAACATACAAATCGAGGTTAAAACTTGTTTTTCCGTTTTGAACCGGTTTAATTGAGTTTGGACCGCTTAAAACCGGTTTAAAAAAAAATTCTTGTATTACGGTCAAATCTGCGTAGAAAGTATAAAAAATACAAATCGAGGTTTAAATCTGTTTTTCCGTTTTGAACCGCTATAATTCAGTTTGAACTGCGTAGAACCGGTTTAAAAGAGATATTCTTATAATTCTGTGAAAAAACGATATAAAGTATAAAACATACAAATCGAGGTTAAAATCTGTTTTTTCAGTTTTGAATCGGTTTAATCCAGTTTCGACCACTTAAAACAGGTTTTAAAAAAAATTCTTGTATTACGGTCAAAACTGCGTAGAAAGTATAAAAAAATACAAAACGAGGTTAAAACCTGTTATTTACGTTTTGAACCGCTTTAATTCAGTTTGAACTGCGTAGAACCGGTTTCAAAGAGAAATTCTGGTATAACGGTTAAAATTACATATAAACTTTCAAAACCGATTTAATCCGGTTTGGACCGCTTAAAACCAGTTTAAAAGAAAAATTCTTCTATTACGGTTTAAACAGCGTATAAAGTGTAAATACATGCAAATTCAGGTTAGAACCGGTTTTCCGGTTTGGACCGCTTAAAATCCGTTTAAAAGAAAAATTCTGGTATTACGGTTAAAACTGCGTATAAAGTTTAAAACCGATTTAATCCGGTTTGGACCGCTTAAAACCACTTTAAAAGAAAAATTCTTCTATTACGGTTAAAACAGCGTGTAAAGTGTAAATACATGAAAATTCAGGTTAGAACCGGTTTTATCCGGTTTGAACTACGTAGAACCGGTTTAAAAGAGAAATTCTTATAATTCTGTGAAAAAACGATATAAAGTGTAAAACATACAAATCGAGGTTAAAACCTGGTTTTCCGTTTTGAACCTGTTTAATTCAGTTTGGACCGCTTAAAACCGGTTTAAAAGAAAAATTCTTGTATTACGGTCAAAACTACATATAAACCTTGAAAACCGATTTAATCCGGTTTGGACCGCTTAAAACCAGTTTAAAAGAAAAATTCTTCTATTACGGTTTAAACAGCGTATAAAGTGTAAATACATGCAAATTCAGGTTAGAACCGGTTTTCTCCGGTTTATACTGCGTAAAACCGGTTTAAAGAGAAATTCTTATAATTCTGTGAAAAAACGATATAAAGTGTAAAAACATACAAATCGAGGTTAAAACCTGTTGTTTCCGTTTTGAACCGGTTTAATTCAGTTTGGACCGCTTGAAACCGGTTTAAAAAAAAAAATTCTTGTATTACGGTCAAAACTACATATAAACTTTCAAAACCGATTTAATCCGGTTTGGACCGCTTAAAACCAGTTTAAAAGAAAAATTCTTCTATTACGGTTTAAACAGCGTATAAAGTGTAAATACATGCAAATTCAGGTCAGAACCGGTTTTCTCCGGTTTGAGCGCTTAAAATCCGTTTAAAAGAAAAATTCTGGTATTACGGTTAAAACTGCGTATAAAGTTTAAAACCGATTTAATCCGGTTTGGACCGCTTAAAACCACTTTAAAAGAAAAATTCTTCTATTACGGTTAAAACAGCGTATAAAGTGTAAATACATGCAAATTCAGGTTAGAACCGGTTTTATCCGATTTATACTGCGTAAAACCGGTTTAAAAGAGAAATTCTTATAATTCCGTGAAAAAACGATATAAAATGTAAAACATACAAATCGAGGTTAAAATGTGTTTTTTCGTTTTGAACCGGTTTAATTCAGTTTGGACCGCTTAAAACCGGTTTAAAAGAAAAATTCTTGTATTACGGTCAAAACTACATATAAACCTTGAAAACCGATTTAATCCGGTTTGGACCGCTTAAAACCAGTTTAAAAGAAAAATTCTTCTATTACGGTTTAAACAGCGTATAAAGTGTAAATACATGCAAATTCAGGTCAGAACCGGTTTTCTCCGATTTATACTGCGTAAAACCGGTTTAAAAGAGAAATTCTTATAATTCCGTGAAAAAACGATATAAAATGTAAAAACATACAAATCGAGGTTAAAATGTGTTTTTTCAGTTTTGAATCGGTTTAATTCCAGTTTGGACCACTTAAAACCGGTTTAAAAAAAATTCTTGTATTACAGTCAAAACTGCGTAGAAAGTATGAAAAAATACAAATCGAGGTTAAAAGCTGTTTTTTCCGTTTTGAACCGGTTTAATTTAGTTTAGGCCGCTTAAAACCACTTTAAAAGAAAAATTCTTCTATTACGGTTAAAACAGCGTATAAAGTGTAAATACATGCAAATTCAGGTTAGAACCGGTTTTATCCGGTTTATACTGCGTAAAACCGGTTTAAAAGAGAAATTCTTGTAATACGGTCAAAAAACCTATAAAGTGTAAAAAATACAAATTCAGGTTAAAACCTGTTATTTCTGTTTTGAACCGGTTTAATCCAGTTTGGACCGCTTAAAACCGGTTTAAAAAAAAATTCTTCTATTACGGTCAAATCTGCGTAGAAAGTATAAAAACATACAAATCGAGGTTTAAACCTGTTTTTTCCGTTTTGAACCGCTATAATTCAGTTTGAACTGCGTAGAACCGGTTTAAAAGAGAAATTCTTATAATTCTGTGAAAAAAACGATATAAAGTGTAAAAACATACAAATCGAGGTTAAAACATGTTTTTTACGTTTTGAACCGCTTTAATTCAGTTTGAACTGCGTAGAACCGGTTTAAAACAGAAATTCTGGTATAACGGTTAAAATTACATATAAAGTTTAAAAACTGATTTAATCCGGTTTGTATCGCTTAAAACCACTTTAAAAGAAAAATTCTTCTATTACGGTTAAAACAGCGTATAAAGTGTAAATACATGCAAATTCAGGTTAGAACCGGTTTTATCCGGTTTATACTGCGTAAAACCGGTTTAAAAGAGAAATTCTTGTAATACGGTCAAAAAACCTATAAAGTGTAAAAATACAAATTCAGGTTAAAACCTGTTATTTCTGTTTTGAACCGGTTTAATTCAGTTTGGACCGCTTAAAACCGGTTTAAAAGAAAAATTCTTGTATTACGGTCAAAACTACATATAAACTTTGAAAACCGATTTATTCCGGTTTGGACCGCTTAAAACCAGTTTAAAAGAAAAATTCTTCTATTACGGTTTAAACAGCGTATAAAGTGTAAATACATGCAAATTCAGGTCAGAACCGGTTTTGTCCGGTTTGGACCGCTTAAAATCCCTTTAAAAGAAAAAAAATTCTTGTATTACGGTTAAAACTGCGTATAAAGTTTAAAACCGATTTAATCCGGTTTGGACCGCTTAAAACCACTTTAAAAGAAAAATTCTTCTATTACGGTTAAAACAGCGTATAAAGTGTAAATACATGCAAATTCAGGTTAGAACCGGTTTTATCCGGTTTCAACTGCGTAGAACCGGTTTAAAGAGAAATTCTTATAATTCTGTGAAAAACGATATAAAGTGTAAAACATACAAATCGAGGTTAAAACCTGGTTTTTCCGTTTTGAACCTGTTTAATTCAGTTTGGACCGCTTAAAACCGGTTTAAAAGAAAAATTCTTGTATTACGGTCAAAACTACATATAAACCTTGAAAACCGATTTAATGCGGTTTGGACCGCTTAAAACCAGTTTAAAAGAAAAATTCTTCTATTACGGTTTAAACAGCGTATAAAGTGTAAATACATGCAAATTCAGGTCAGAACCGGTTTTGTCCGGTTTGGACCGCTTAAAACCCTTTAAAAGAAAAATTCTTGTATTACGGTTTAAACAGCGTATAAAGTGTAAATACATGCAAATTCAGGTCAGAACCGGTTTTGTCCGGTTTGGACCGCTTAAAATCCTTTAAAAGAAAAATTCTTGTATTACGGTTAAAACTGCGTATAAAGTTTAAAACCGATTTAATCCGGTTTGGACCGCTTAAAACCACTTTAAAAGAAAAATTCTTCTATTACGGTTAAAACAGCGTATAAAGTGTAAATACATGCAAATTCAGGTTAGAACCGGTTTTATCCGGTTTATACTGCGTAAAACCGGTTTAAAAGAGAAATTCTTGTAATACGGTCAAAAAACCTATAAAGTGTAAAAATACAAATTCAGGTTAAAACCTGTTATTTCTGTTTTGAACCGGTTTAATCCAGTTTGGACCGCTTAAAACCGGTTTAAAAAAAATTCTTGTATTACGGTCAAAACTGCGTAGAAAGTATAAAAAAATAAAATCGAGGTTAAAACCTGTTTTTTACGTTTTGAACCGCTTTAATTCAGTTTGAACTACGTAGAATCGGTTTAAAAGAGAAATTCTGGTATAACGGTTAAAATTACATATAAAGTTTAAAACTGATTTAATCCGGTTTGTATCGCTTAAAACCACTTTAAAAGAAAAATTCTTCTATTACGGTTAAAACAGCGTATAAAGTGTAAATACATGCAAATTCAGGTTAGAACCGGTTTTATCCGGTTTGAACTGCGTAGAACCGGTTTAAAAGAGAAATTCTTATAATTCTGTGAAAAAACGATATAAAGTGTAAAACATACAAATTGAGGTTAAAACTTTTTTTTCCGTTTTGAACCGGTTTAATTGAGTTTGGACCGCTTAAAACCGGTTTTAAAAAAATTCTTCTATTACGGATAAAACAGCGTATAAAGTGTAAATACATGCAAATTCAGGTTAGAACCGGTTTAAAAGAGAAATTCTTGTAATACGGTCAAAAAACCTATAAAGTGTAAAAAATACAAATTCAGGTTAAAACCAGTTATTTCTGTTTTGAATTGGTTTAATCCAGTTTGGACCGTTTAAAACCGGTTTAAAAGAAAAATTCTTCTCATACGGTCAAATTAGCTTAGAAAGTGTAAAAACATGCAAGTTCAGGTTAGAACCGGTTTTATCCGGTTTGTATCGCTTTAGTCCGGTTTGGACCGCGTAAAACCACTTTAAAATAAAAATTCTTCTATTTCGGTCAAAACTACATATAAAGTTTAAAAACCGATTTAATCCGGTTTGGACCTTTTAAAACCAGTTTAAAAGAAAAATTCTTCTATTACGGTTAAAACAGCGTGTAAAGTGTAAATACATGAAAATTCAGGTTAGAACCGGTTTTATCCGGTTTGAACTACGTAGAACCGGTTTAAAAGAGAAATTCTTATAATTCTGTGAAAAACGATATAAAGTGTAAAACATACAAATCGAGGTTAAAACCTGGTTTTCCGTTTTGAACCTGTTTAATTCAGTTTGGACCGCTTAAAACCGGTTTAAAAGAAAAATTCTTGTATTACGGTCAAAACTACATATAAACCTTGAAAACCGATTTAATCCGGTTTGGACCGCTTAAAACCAGTTTAAAAGAAAAATTCTTCTATTACGGTTTAAACAGCGTATAAAGTGTAAACACATGCAAATTCAGGTCAGAACCGGTTTTCTCCGGTTTATACTGCGTAAAACCGGTTTAAAAGAGAAATTCTTATAATTCTGTGAAAAAACGATATAAAGTGTAAAACATACAAATCGAGGTTAAAACCTGTTGTTTCCGTTTTGAACCGGTTTAATTCAGTTTGGACCGCTTGAAACCGGTTTAAAAGAAAAATTCTTGTATTACGGTCAAAACTACATATAAACTTTCAAAACCGATTTAATCCGGTTTGGACCGCTTAAAACCAGTTTAAAAGAAAAATTCTTCTATTACGGTTTAAACAGCGTATAAAGTGTAAATACATGCAAATTCAGGTCAGAACCGGTTTTCTCCGGTTTGGACCGCTTAAAATCCGTTTAAAAGAAAAATTCTGGTATTACGGTTAAAACTGCGTATAAAGTTTAAAAACCGATTTAATCCGGTTTGGACCGCTTAAAACCACTTTAAAAGAAAAATTCTTCTATTACGGTTAAAACAGCGTGTAAAGTGTAAATACATGAAAATTCAGGTTAGAACCGGTTTTATCCGGTTTGAACTACGTAGAACCGGTTTAAAAGAGAAATTCTTATAATTCTGTGAAAAAACGATATAAAGTGTAAAAACATACAAATCGAGGTTAAAACCTGGTTTTTCCGTTTTGAACCTGTTTAATTCAGTTTGGACCGCTTAAAACCGGTTTAAAAGAAAAATTCTTGTATTACGGTCAAAACTACATATAAACCTTGAAAACCGATTTAATCCGGTTTGGACCGCTTAAAACCAGTTTAAAAGAAAAATTCTTCTATTACGGTTTAAACAGCGTATAAAGTGTAAATACATGCAAATTCAGGTCAGAACCGGTTTTCTCCGATTTATACTGCGTAAAACCGGTTTAAAAGAGAAATTCTTATAATTCCGTGAAAAAACGATATAAAATGTAAAAACATACAAATCGAGGTTAAAATGTGTTTTTTCAGTTTTGAATCGGTTTAATTCAGTTTGGACCACTTAAAACCGGTTTAAAAAAAATTCTTGTATTACAGTCAAAACTGCGTAGAAAGTATGAAAAAATACAAATCGAGGTTAAAAGCTGTTTTTCCGTTTTGAACCGGTTTAATTTAGTTTAGGCCGCTTAAAACCACTTTAAAAGAAAAATTCTTCTATTACGGTTAAAACAGCGTATAAAGTGTAAATACATGCAAATTCAGGTTAGAACCGGTTTTATCCGGTTTATACTGCGTAAAACCGGTTTAAAAGAGAAATTCTTGTAATACGGTCAAAAAACCTATAAAGTGTAAAAAATACAAATTCAGGTTAAAACCTGTTATTTCTGTTTTGAACCGGTTTAATCCAGTTTGGACCGCTTAAAACCGGTTTAAAAAAAAATTCTTCTATTACGGTCAAATCTGCGTAGAAAGTATAAAAACATACAAATCGAGGTTTAAACCTGTTTTTCCGTTTTGAACCGCTATAATTCAGTTTGAACTGCGTAGAACCGGTTTAAAAGAGAAATTCTTATAATTCTGTGAAAAAACGATATAAAGTGTAAAACATACAAATCGAGGTTAAAACATGTTTTTACGTTTTGAACCGCTTTAATTCAGTTTGAACTGCGTAGAACCGGTTTAAAACAGAAATTCTGGTATAACGGTTAAAATTACATATAAAGTTTAAAAACTGATTTAATCCGGTTTGTATCGCTTAAAACCACTTTAAAAGAAAAATTCTTCTATTACGGTTAAAACAGCGTATAAAGTGTAAATACATGCAAATTCAGGTTAGAACCGGTTTTATCCGGTTTATACTGCGTAAAACCGGTTTAAAAGAGAAATTCTTGTAATACGGTCAAAAAACCTATAAAGTGTAAAATACAAATTCAGGTTAAAACCTGTTATTTCTGTTTTGAACCGGTTTAATTCAGTTTGGACCGCTTAAAACCGGTTTAAAAGAAAAATTCTTGTATTACGGTCAAAACTACATATAAACTTTGAAAACCGATTTATTCCGGTTTGGACCGCTTAAAACCAGTTTAAAAGAAAAATTCTTCTATTACGGTTTAAACAGCGTATAAAGTGTAAATACATGCAAATTCAGGTCAGAACCGGTTTTGTCCGGTTTGGACCGCTTAAAATCCCTTTAAAAGAAAAATTCTTGTATTACGGTTAAAACTGCGTATAAAGTTTAAAAACCGATTTAATCCGGTTTGGACCGCTTAAAACCACTTTAAAAGAAAAATTCTTCTATTACGGTTAAAACAGCGTATAAAGTGTAAATACATGCAAATTCAGGTTAGAACCGGTTTTATCCGGTTTCAACTGCGTAGAACCGGTTTAAAAGAGAAATTCTTATAATTCTGTGAAAAACGATATAAAGTGTAAAACATACAAATCGAGGTTAAAACCTGGTTTTCCGTTTTGAACCTGTTTAATTCAGTTTGGACCGCTTAAACCGGTTTAAAAGAAAAATTCTTGTATTACGGTCAAAACTACATATAAACCTTGAAAACCGATTTAATGCGGTTTGGACCGCTTAAAACCAGTTTAAAAGAAAAATTCTTCTATTACGGTTTAAACAGCGTATAAAGTGTAAATACATGCAAATTCAGGTCAGAACCGGTTTTGTCCGGTTTGGACCGCTTAAAATCCTTTAAAAGAAAAAATTCTTGTATTACGGTTTAAACAGCGTATAAAGTGTAAATACATGCAAATTCAGGTCAGAACCGGTTTTGTCCGGTTTGGACCGCTTAAAATCCCTTTAAAAGAAAAATTCTTGTATTACGGTTAAAACTGCGTATAAAGTTTAAAAACCGATTTAATCCGGTTTGGACCGCTTAAAACCACTTTAAAAGAAAAATTCTTCTATTACGGTTAAAACAGCGTATAAAGTGTAAATACATGCAAATTCAGGTTAGAACCGGTTTTATCCGGTTTATACTGCGTAAAACCGGTTTAAAAGAGAAATTCTTGTAATACGGTCAAAAAACCTATAAAGTGTAAAAAATACAAATTCAGGTTAAAACCTGTTATTTCTGTTTTGAACCGGTTTAATCCAGTTTGGACCGCTTAAAACCGGTTTAAAAAAAAATTCTTGTATTACGGTCAAAACTGCGTAGAAAGTATAAAAAAATAAAAATCGAGGTTAAAACCTGTTTTTTACGTTTTGAACCGCTTTAATTCAGTTTGAACTACGTAGAATCGGTTTAAAAGAGAAATTCTGGTATAACGGTTAAAATTACATATAAAGTTTAAAAACTGATTTAATCCGGTTTGTATCGCTTAAAACCACTTTAAAAGAAAAATTCTTCTATTACGGTTAAAACAGCGTATAAAGTGTAAATACATGCAAATTCAGGTTAGAACCGGTTTTATCCGGTTTGAACTGCGTAGAACCGGTTTAAAAGAGAAATTCTTATAATTCTGTGAAAAAAACGATATAAAGTGTAAAAACATACAAATTGAGGTTAAAACTTCTTTTTTCCGTTTTGAACCGGTTTAATTGAGTTTGGACCGCTTAAAACCGGTTTTAAAAAAAATTCTTCTATTACGGATAAAACAGCGTATAAAGTGTAAATACATGCAAATTCAGGTTAGAACCGGTTTAAAAGAGAAATTCTTGTAATACGGTCAAAAAACCTATAAAGTGTAAAAAATACAAATTCAGGTTAAAACCAGTTATTTCTGTTTTGAATTGGTTTAATCCAGTTTGGACCGTTTAAAACCGGTTTAAAAGAAAAATTCTTCTCATACGGTCAAATTAGCTTAGAAAGTGTAAAAACATGCAAGTTCAGGTTAGAACCGGTTTTATCCGGTTTGTATCGCTTTAGTCCGGTTTGGACCGCGTAAAACCACTTTAAAATAAAAATTCTTCTATTTCGGTCAAAACTACATATAAAGTTTAAAAACCGATTTAATCCGGTTTGGACCTTTTAAAACCAGTTTAAAAGAAAAATTCTTCTATTACGGTTAAAACAGCGTGTAAAGTGTAAATACATGAAAATTCAGGTTAGAACCGGTTTTATCCGGTTTGAACTACGTAGAACCGGTTTAAAAGAGAAATTCTTATAATTCTGTGAAAAAACGATATAAAGTGTAAAAACATACAAATCGAGGTTAAAACCTGGTTTTTCCGTTTTGAACCTGTTTAATTCAGTTTGGACCGCTTAAAACCGGTTTAAAAGAAAAATTCTTGTATTACGGTCAAAACTACATATAAACCTTGAAAACCGATTTAATCCGGTTTGGACCGCTTAAAACCAGTTTAAAAGAAAAATTCTTCTATTACGGTTTAAACAGCGTATAAAGTGTAAACACATGCAAATTCAGGTCAGAACCGGTTTTCTCCGGTTTATACTGCGTAAAACCGGTTTAAAAGAGAAATTCTTATAATTCTGTGAAAAAAACGATATAAAGTGTAAAAACATACAAATCGAGGTTAAAACCTGTTGTTTCCGTTTTGAACCGGTTTAATTCAGTTTGGACCGCTTGAAACCGGTTTAAAAGAAAAATTCTTGTATTACGGTCAAAACTACATATAAACTTTCAAAACCGATTTAATCCGGTTTGGACCGCTTAAAACCAGTTTAAAAGAAAAATTCTTCTATTACGGTTTAAACAGCGTATAAAGTGTAAATACATGCAAATTCAGGTCAGAACCGGTTTTCTCCGGTTTGGACCGCTTAAAATCCGTTTAAAAGAAAAATTCTGGTATTACGGTTAAAACTGCGTATAAAGTTTAAAAACCGATTTAATCCGGTTTGGACCGCTTAAAACCACTTTAAAAGAAAAATTCTTCTATTACGGTTAAAACAGCGTGTAAAGTGTAAATACATGAAAATTCAGGTTAGAACCGGTTTTATCCGGTTTGAACTACGTAGAACCGGTTTAAAAGAGAAATTCTTATAATTCTGTGAAAAAACGATATAAAGTGTAAAACATACAAATCGAGGTTAAAACCTGGTTTTCCGTTTTGAACCTGTTTAATTCAGTTTGGACCGCTTAAAACCGGTTTAAAAGAAAAATTCTTGTATTACGGTCAAAACTACATATAAACCTTGAAAACCGATTTAATCCGGTTTGGACCGCTTAAAACCAGTTTAAAAGAAAAATTCTTCTATTACGGTTTAAACAGCGTATAAAGTGTAAATACATGCAAATTCAGGTCAGAACCGGTTTTCTCCGATTTATACTGCGTAAAACCGGTTTAAAAGAGAAATTCTTATAATTCCGTGAAAAACGATATAAAATGTAAAACATACAAATCGAGGTTAAAATGTGTTTTTCAGTTTTGAATCGGTTTAATTCAGTTTGGACCACTTAAAACCGGTTTAAAAAAATTCTTGTATTACAGTCAAAACTGCGTAGAAAGTATGAAAAATACAAATCGAGGTTAAAAGCTGTTTTTTCCGTTTTGAACCGGTTTAATTTAGTTTAGGCCGCTTAAAACCACTTTAAAAGAAAAATTCTTCTATTACGGTTAAAACAGCGTATAAAGTGTAAATACATGCAAATTCAGGTTAGAACCGGTTTTATCCGGTTTATACTGCGTAAAACCGGTTTAAAAGAGAAATTCTTGTAATACGGTCAAAAAACCTATAAAGTGTAAAATACAAATTCAGGTTAAAACCTGTTATTTCTGTTTTGAACCGGTTTAATCCAGTTTGGACCGCTTAAAACCGGTTTAAAAAAAATTCTTCTATTACGGTCAAATCTGCGTAGAAAGTATAAAACATACAAATCGAGGTTTAAACCTGTTTTTCCGTTTTGAACCGCTATAATTCAGTTTGAACTGCGTAGAACCGGTTTAAAAGAGAAATTCTTATAATTCTGTGAAAAAACGATATAAAGTGTAAAACATACAAATCGAGGTTAAAACATGTTTTTTACGTTTTGAACCACTTTAATTCAGTTTGAACTGCGTAGAACCGGTTTAAAACAGAAATTCTGGTATAACGGTTAAAATTACATATAAAGTTTAAAACTGATTTAATCCGGTTTGTATCGCTTAAAACCACTTTAAAGAAAAATTCTTCTATTACGGTTAAAACAGCGTATAAAGTGTAAATACATGCAAATTCAGGTTAGAACCGGTTTTATCCGGTTTATACTGCGTAAAACCGGTTTAAAAGAGAAATTCTTGTAATACGGTCAAAAAACCTATAAAGTGTAAAAATACAAATTCAGGTTAAAACCTGTTATTTCTGTTTTGAACCGGTTTAATTCAGTTTGGACCGCTTAAAACCGGTTTAAAAGAAAAATTCTTGTATTACGGTCAAAACTACATATAAACTTTGAAAACCGATTTATTCCGGTTTGGACCGCTTAAAACCAGTTTAAAAGAAAAATTCTTCTATTACGGTTTAAACAGCGTATAAAGTGTAAATACATGCAAATTCAGGTCAGAACCGGTTTTGTCCGGTTTGGACCGCTTAAAATCCTTTAAAAGAAAAATTCTTGTATTACGGTTAAAACTGCGTATAAAGTTTAAAACCGATTTAATCCGGTTTGGACCGCTTAAAACCACTTTAAAAGAAAAATTCTTCTATTACGGTTAAAACAGCGTATAAAGTGTAAATACATGCAAATTCAGGTTAGAACCGGTTTTATCCGGTTTCAACTGCGTAGAACCGGTTTAAAAGAGAAATTCTTATAATTCTGTGAAAAAACGATATAAAGTGTAAAACATACAAATCGAGGTTAAAACCTGGTTTTCCGTTTTGAACCTGTTTAATTCAGTTTGGACCGCTTAAATCCGGTTTAAAAGAAAAATTCTTGTATTACGGTCAAAACTACATATAAACCTTGAAAACCGATTTAATGCGGTTTGGACCGCTTAAAACCAGTTTAAAAGAAAAATTCTTCTATTACGGTTTAAACAGCGTATAAAGTGTAAATACATGCAAATTCAGGTCAGAACCGGTTTTGTCCGGTTTGGACCGCTTAAAATCCCTTTAAAAGAAAAATTCTTGTATTACGGTTAAAACTGCGTATAAAGTTTAAAAACCGATTTAATCCGGTTTGGACCGCTTAAAACCACTTTAAAAGAAAAATTCTTCTATTACGGTTAAAACAGCGTATAAAGTGTAAATACATGCAAATTCAGGTTAGAACCGGTTTTATCCGGTTTATACTGCGTAAAACCGGTTTAAAAGAGAAATTCTTGTAATACGGTCAAAAAACCTATAAAGTGTAAAAATACAAATTCAGGTTAAAACCTGTTATTTCTGTTTTGAACCGGTTTAATCCAGTTTGGACCGCTTAAAACCGGTTTAAAAAAAAATTCTTGTATTACGGTCAAAACTGCGTAGAAAGTATAAAAAATAAAAATCGAGGTTAAAACCTGTTTTTACGTTTTGAACCGCTTTAATTCAGTTTGAACTACGTAGAATCGGTTTAAAAGAGAAATTCTGGTATAACGGTTAAAATTACATATAAAGTTTAAAACTGATTTAATCCGGTTTGTATCGCTTAAAACCACTTTAAAAGAAAAATTCTTCTATTACGGTTAAAACAGCGTATAAAGTGTAAATACATGCAAATTCAGGTTAGAACCGGTTTTATCCGGTTTGAACTGCGTAGAACCGGTTTAAAAGAGAAATTCTTATAATTCTGTGAAAAAAACGATATAAAGTGTAAAACATACAAATTGAGGTTAAAACTTCTTTTTCCGTTTTGAACCGGTTTAATTGAGTTTGGACCGCTTAAAACCGGTTTTAAAAAAAAATTCTTCTATTACGGATAAAACAGCGTATAAAGTGTAAATACATGCAAATTCAGGTTAGAACCGGTTTAAAAGAGAAATTCTTGTAATACGGTCAAAACCTATAAAGTGTAAAAAATACAAATTCAGGTTAAAACCAGTTATTTCTGTTTTGAATTGGTTTAATCCAGTTTGGACCGTTTAAAACCGGTTTAAAAGAAAAATTCTTCTCATACGGTCAAATTAGCTTAGAAAGTGTAAAAACATGCAAGTTCAGGTTAGAACCGGTTTTATCCGGTTTGTATCGCTTTAGTCCGGTTTGGACCGCGTAAAACCACTTTAAAATAAAAATTCTTCTATTTCGGTCAAAACTACATATAAAGTTTAAAAACCGATTTAATCCGGTTTGGACCTTTTAAAACCAGTTTAAAAGAAAAATTCTTCTATTACGGTTAAAACAGCGTGTAAAGTGTAAATACATGAAAATTCAGGTTAGAACCGGTTTTATCCGGTTTCAACTGCGTAGAACCGGTTTAAAAGAGAAATTCTTATAATTCTGTGAAAAACGATATAAAGTGTAAAACATACAAATCGAGGTTAAAACCTGGTTTTCCGTTTTGAACCTGTTTAATTCAGTTTGGACCGCTTAAATCCGGTTTAAAAGAAAAATTCTTGTATTACGGTCAAAACTACATATAAACCTTGAAAACCGATTTAATGCGGTTTGGACCGCTTAAAACCAGTTTAAAAGAAAAATTCTTCTATTACGGTTTAAACAGCGTATAAAGTGTAAATACATGCAAATTCAGGTCAGAACCGGTTTTCTCCGGTTTATACTGCGTAAAACCGGTTTAAAGAGAAATTCTTATAATTCTGTGAAAAACGATATAAAGTGTAAAACATACAAATCGAGGTTAAAACCTGTTGTTTCCGTTTTGAACCGGTTTAATTCAGTTTGGACCGCTTGAAACCGGTTTAAAAGAAAAATTCTTGTATTACGGTCAAAACTACATATAAACTTTCAAAACCGATTTAATCCGGTTTGGACCGCTTAAAACCAGTTTAAAAGAAAAATTCTTCTATTACGCTTTAAACAGCGTATAAAGTGTAAATACATGCAAATTCAGGTCAGAACCGGTTTTCTCCGGTTTGGACCGCTTAAAATCCGTTTAAAAGAAAAATTCTTGTATTACGGTTAAAACTGCGTATAAAGTTTAAAACCGATTTAATCCGGTTTGGACCGCTTAAAACCACTTTAAAAGAAAAATTCTTCTATTACGGTTAAAACAGCGTATAAAGTGTAAATACATGCAAATTCAGGTCAGAACCGGTTTTCTCCGGTTTATACTGCGTAAAACCGGTTTAAAAGAGAAATTCTTATAATTTCGTGAAAAACGATATAAAATGTAAAAACATACAAATGGAGGTTAAAATGTTATTTTTCAGTTTTGAATCGGTTTAATTCCAGTTTGGACCACTTAAAACCGGTTTAAAAAAAATTCTTGTATTACGGTCAAAACTGCGTAGAAAGTATAAAAAAATACAAATCGAGGTTAAAACCTGTTTTTACGTTTTGAACCGCTTTAATTTAGTTTGAACTGCTTAGAACCGTTTTAAAGAGAAATTCTTATAATTCTGTGAAAAACGATATAAAGTGTAAAACATACAAATTGAGGTTACAACCTGTTTTTCCGTTTTGAACCGGTTTAATTTAGTTTAGGCCGCTTAAAACCACTTTAAAAGAAAAATTCTTCTATTACGGATAAAACAGCGTATAAAGTGTAAATACATGCAAATTCAGGTTAGAACCGGTTTAAAAGAGAAATTCTTGTAATACGGTCAAAAAACCTATAAAGTGTAAAAATACAAATTCAGGTTAAAACCTGTTATTTCTGTTTTGAACCGGTTTAATCCAGTTTGGACCGCTTAAAACCGGTTTAAAGAAAAATTCTTCTCATACGGTCAAATCAGCGTATAAAGTGTAAATACATGCAAATTCACGTTAGAACCGGTTTTATCCGGTTTATACTGCGTAAAACCGGTTTAAAAGAGAAATTCTTGTAATACGGTCAAAAAACGATATAAACTGTAAAAACATGCAAATCGAGGTTAAAATCTGTTTTTTCAGTTTTGAATCTAGTTTGGACCGCTTAAAACCGGTTTTAAAAAAATTCTTGTATTACGGTCAAAACTGCGTATGAAGTATAAAACCGATTTAATCCGGTTTGGACCGCTTAATACCAGTTGCTAGAAAATTAAACCCACTTCTTGCCCCCGTTGCTAGGGAAATTTTTCCACCTTGCCCCCCTGTTGGAGGAAACTTCCCCCACTTCTTGCCCCTGTCCCGATGTTGCCCCAATTTTTGCCCCGTTGTTAGGGAAATTTCCCCCACTTTTGCCCCTTTGCTAGGGAAATTTCTCCCACTTCTTGCTCCCGTTGCTGGGATATTTTCCTGATTCTGTCCTCTCATTGCTGAGATATTTCCCCAACTTCTTGCCCCATGTCCCGACGTTGCCCCCACTTTTGGCCCCCGTTGCTAGGGAAATTTCCTACAATTCTTGCCCCCGTTGCTACGGAAATTTTTCACAATTCTGTCCTCTCGTTGCTAGGGATATTTCCCCTACTTTTTGCCCCCGTTGCTAGGAAAATTTTCTCCACTCCTTGCCCCCGTTGCTAGGAAATTTCCCCAACTTCTTGCCCCATGTCCCGACGTTGCCCCCTCTTTTTGCCCCCGTTGCTAGGGAAATTTTCTACAATTCTGCCCCCGTTGCTACGGAAATTTTCCCCACTCCTTGCCCTCTGTCGCGACGTTGCCCCCGTTGCTGGGGAATTAACCCACTTCTTGCCCCGTTGCTAGGGAAATTTCCCACTTCTTGCCCCCTTGCTAGGGATATTCCCCTACTTCTTGCCCCCTGTCCCGACGTTGTCCCCACTCCTTGCCCGTTGCTAGGGAATTAAACCCACTTCTTGCCCCCGTTGCTGGGGAAATTTTTTCCACTCCTTGCCCCCGTTACTAGGGAAACTTCCCCCACTTCTTGCCCCTGTCCCGATGTTGCCCCAATTTTGCCCCGTTGCTAGGGAAATTTCTCCCACTTCTTGCCCCGTTGCTCGGAAATTTCTCCCACTTCTTGCTCCCCCACGTTGCTGGGATGTTTCCACAATTCTGTCCTCTCGTTGCTGGGGATGTTCCCCCTACTTTTTTGCCCCGTTGCTGGGAGATTTTCCCCATCTTTCTTGCTTATGTCACGACGTTATTTACTTTTTTGTCCTTGTTGCTGGGGAATTTTCCCCACCTCCTTACGTTGCTGGGGATATTTTCCTGATTCTGTCCTCTCATTGCTGGAGATGTTCCCCCTCTTCTTGCCCCATGTCGCGACGTTGCTACACTTTTGCCCCCTTGCTGCTGGGAAATTTCCTGCAATTCTTGCCCCCGTTGCTGCAGTGATTTTCCCAATTCTGTCCTCTCGTTGCTGGGATATTTCCCTACTTTTTTGCCCCCCGTTGCTGGGAAGATTTTCTCTCCACTCCTTGTGCCCCCGTTGCTAGAGAATTTCCCCAATTCTTGCCCCTTTGTCCCTGACGTTGCTTCCGTTGCTGTGGAAATTCCCCACTTCTTGCCCCCCCCGTTGCTGAAATTTCCCCACTCTTGCTTTCTTTTAGCTGGGGATATTTTCCACATTCTGTCCCCCGTTGCTAGGGAGATTTCCCCTGATTCTTGCCCCCCCTTTGCTGGGGATGTTCCCCTACTCTTGCCTCCTGTCGACGTTGTCCCCCACTCCTTGCCCCGTTGCTGGGAATTAAACCCACTCTTGCCCCGTTGCTTCAGATTTTTCCACTCCTTGCCCCTGCCGTTGGAAGCTTCCCCACTTCTTGCCCTGTCCCGATGTTTGCCCCAATTTTGCCCCCCGTTGCTGGAAATTTCCCCACTTTTGCCCCCTGCTGGGAGATTTCTCCACTTCTTGCCCCCGTTGCTGGGAGATTCCCCACTTCTTGCCCCCCATGTCACGACGTTGTTGCGCAACTTTTGCCCTCGTTGCTGGGAGAATTTCCCATTCTTGCCCCGTTGCTGCGGTGATTTTTCTGATTCTGTCCTCTCGTTGCTAGGGATATTTCCCCCCTACTTTTGCCCCGTTGCTGGGAAAATTTTTCTCCACTCCTTGCCCCCCCGTTGCTGGGAAATTTCCCCAGTTCTTGCCCTTTGTCCCGACGTTGCTTCCGTTGCTATGGAGATTTCCCACTTCTTGCCCCTGTTAGGGAATATTTCCCCCCTTCTTGCTTTCTCTTGCTGGGATATTTTCCTGATTCTCTGTCCCCCCAGTTGCTGGGAGATTTCCCCAATTCTTCTTGCTTTGCTAGGGAAATTTCCCCACTTCTTGCCCCCCCTGCCCCGACGTTGTCCCTACTCCTTGCCCCCCCGTTGCTGGGGAATTAACTGAATTTTGCCGCCGTTGCTAGGGATATTTTTCACCATTCTGTCCTCTCGTTGCCAGTGATATTCCCCTGCTTTTGTGCCCCGTTGCTGGGAGATTTCCCCACTTTTGCGCCCCCTTTGCTGGGAGTTCTCCACTTCTTGCCCCGTTGCTGGGGATATTCTCCCACTTCTTTATCCCGTTGCTAGGGATATTTTCCACATTCTGTCCTCTCATTGCTGGAGATATTTCCCCAACTTCTTGCCCCATG
>NW_027467782.1:69461743-69484243 GCF_004210375.1 Tachypleus tridentatus
TCGGTAGGCGGCGGGTGCCGGTAGTCGAATCGACAGTCCTGCCGCCAACAGCCTGCTGACATGCCGATAACGCTTACGCTACGTCCATCGTCGATTCCAGTCAAGCTCACCAGTCCCCCATATATATAGAAGGAAACTACATTTAATGCCATCACTACTCAAAAGTACGGCTTTTCTATGTGCGGTAAAAGGCGAGAGCTTATGCGGGAGAGTTCCGCGTGGGGTACCCTAAGTACCGTCGAACTCGTCGTAGCGTGTTCCACCGCCAATCTGTCCGAAGGGCAGAAAGAAACTGCGGAACTCGGCGGGAGCCGGTAATCGAAATGCCGACGATAACCTCGGTAGGCGGCGGGTGCCGGTAGTCGAATCGCCAGTCCTGCCGCCAACAGCCTGCTGACATGCCGATAACGCTTACGCCACGTCCATCGTCGATTCCAGTCAAGCTCACCAGTCCCCTATATATATAGAAGGAAACTACATTTAATGCCATCACTACTCAAAAGTACGGCTTTTATGTGCGGTAAAAGAGCTTATGCGGGAGAGTTCCGCGTGGGTACCCGAAGTACCGTCGAACTCGTCGTAGCGTGTTCCACCGCCAATCTGTCCGAAGGGCAGAAAGAAACTGCGGAACTCGGCGGGAGCCGGTAATCGAAATGCCGACGATAACCTCGGTAGGCGGCGGGTGCCGGTAGTCGAATCGACAGTCCTGCCGCCAACAGCCTGCTGACATGCCGATAACGCTTACGCCACGTCCATCGTCGATTCCAGTCAAGCCTCACCAGTCCCTATATATATAGAAGGAAACTACATTTAATGCCATCACTACTCAAAAGTACGGCTTTTCTATGTGCGGTAAAAGGCGAGAGCTTATGCGGGAGAGTTCCGCGAACTGTCGTAGCTACCCCTATCTGTCCGGAAGGGCAGAAAGAAACCGTCGAACTCGTCGTAGCGTGTTCCACCGCCTATCTGTCCGAAGGGCAGAAAGAAACTGTACGGCTTTTGACTCGGCGGGAGCCGGTAATCGAAATGCCGACGATAACCTCGGTAGGCGGCGGTAGGTGCCGGTAGTCGAATCGACAGTCCTGCCGCCAACAGCCTGCTGACATGCCGATAACGCTTACGCCACGTCCATCGTCGATTCCAGTCAAGCCTCACCAGTCCCCTATATATAGAAGGAAACTACATTTAATGCCATCACTACTCAAAAGTACGGCTTTTCTATGTGCGGTAAAAGGCGAGAGCTTATGCGGGAGAGTTCCGCGTGGCTACCCGAAGTGCCGTCGAACTCGTCGTAGCGTGTTCCACCGCCTATCTGTCCGAAGGGCAGAAAGAAACTGCGGGAACTCGGCGGAGCCGGTAATCGAAATGCCGACGATAACCTCGGTAGGCGGCGGGTGCCGGTAGTCGAATCGACAGTCCTGCCGCCAACAGCCTGCTGACATGCCGATAACGCTTACGCCACGTCCATCGTCGATTCCAGTCAAGCCTCACCAGTCCCCTATATATAGAAGGAAACTACATTTAATGCCATCACTACTCAAAAGTACGGCTTTTCTATGTGCGGTAAAAGGCGAGAGCTTATGCGGGAGAGTTCCGCGTGGCTACCCTGAAGTACCGTCGAACTCGTCGTAGCGTGTTCCACCGCCAATCTGTCCGAAGGGCAGAAAGAAACTGCGGGAACTCGGCGGGAGCCGGTAATCGAAATGCCGACGATAACCTCGGTAGGCGGCGGGTGCCGGTAGTCGAATCGACAGTCCTGCCGCCAACAGCCTGCTGACATGCCGATAACGCTTACGCCACGTCCATCGTCGATTCCAGTCAAGCCTCACCAGTCCCCTATATATATAGAAGGAAACTACATTTAATGCCATCACTACTCAAAAGTACGGCTTTTCTATGTGCGGTAAAAGGCGAGAGCTTATGCGGGAGAGTTCCGCGTGGGTACCCTAAGTACCGTCGAACTCGTCGTAGCGTGTTCCACGGCCAATCTGTCCGAAGGGCAGAAAGAAACTGCGGGAACTCGGCGGGAGCCGGTAATCGAAATGCCGACGATAACCTCGGTAGGCGGCGGGTGCCGGTAGTCGAATCGACAGTCCTGCCGCCAACAGCCTGCTGACATGCCGATAACGCTTACGCCACGTCCATCGTCGATTCCAGTCAAGCTCACCAGTCCCCTATATATAGAAGGAAACTACATTTAATGCCATCACTACTCAAAAGTACGGCTTTTCTATGTGCGGTAAAGGCGAGAGCTTATGCGGGAGAGTTCCGCGTGGCTACCCGAAGTACCGTCGAACTCGTCGTAGCGTGTTCCACCGCCAATCTGTCCGAAGGGCAGAAAGAAACTGCGGGAACTCGGCGGGAGCCGGTAATCGAAATGCCGACGATAACCTCGGTAGGCGGCGGGTGCCGGTAGTCGAATCGACAGTCCTGCCGCCAACAGCCTGCTGACATGCCGATAACGCTTACGCCACGTCCATCGTCGATTCCAGTCAAGCCTCACCAGTCCCCTATATATATAGAAGGAAACTACATTTAATGCCATCACTACTCAAAAGTACGGCTTTTCTATGTGCGGTAAAAGGCGAGAGCTTATGCGGGAGAGTTCCGCGTGGCTACCCTAAGTGCCGTCGAACTCGTCGTAGCGTGTTCCACCGCCTATCTGTCCGAAGGGCAGAAAGAAACTGCGGGAACTCGGCGGGAGCCGGTAATCGAAATGCCGACGATAACCTCGGTAGGCGGCGGGTGCCGGTAGTCGAATCGACAGTCCTGCCGCCAACAGACTGCTGACATGCCGATAACGCTTACGCCACGTCCATCGTCGATTCCAGTCAAGCTCACCAGTCCCCTATATATAGAAGGAAACTACATTTAATGCCATCACTACTCAAAAGTACGGCTTTTCTATGTGCGGTAAAGGCGAGAGCTTATGCGGGAGAGTTCCGCGTGGCTACCCGAAGTGCCGTCGAACTCGTCGTAGCGTGTTCCACCGCCAATCTGTCCGAAGGGCAGAAAGAAACTGCGGGAACTCGGCGGGAGCCGGTAATCGAAATGCCGACGATAACCTCGGTAGGCGGCGGGTGCCGGTAGTCGAATCGACAGTCCTGCCGCCAACAGCCTGCTGACATGCCGATAACGCTTACGCCACGTCCATCGTCGATTCCAGTCAAGCCTCACCAGTCCCCTATATATAGAAGGAAACTACATTTAATGCCATCACTACTCAAAAGTACGGCTTTTCTATGTGCGGTAAAGGCGAGAGCTTATGCGGGAGAGTTCCGCGTGGCTACCCGAAGTGCCGTCGAACTCGTCGTAGCGTGTTCCACCGCCAATCTGTCCGAAGGGCAGAAAGAAACTGCGGAACTCGGCGGGAGCCGGTAATCGAAATGCCGACGATAACCTCGGTAGGCGGCGGGTGCCGGTAGTCGAATCGACAGTCCTGCCGCCAACAGCCTGCTGACATGCCGATAACGCTTACGCCACGTCCATCGTCGATTCCAGTCAAGCTCACCAGTCCCCTATATATAGAAGGAAACTACATTTAATGCCATCACTACTCAAAAGTACGGCTTTTCTATGTGCGGTAAAAGGCGAGAGCTTATGCGGGAGAGTTCCGCGTGGGTACCCGAAGTACCGTCGAACTCGTCGTAGCGTGTTCCACGCCAATCTGTCCGAAGGGCAGAAAGAAACTGCGGGAACTCGGCGGGAGCCGGTAATCGAAATGCCGACGATAACCTCGGTAGGCGGCGGGTGCCGGTAGTCGAATCGACAGTCCTGCCGCCAACAGCCTGCTGACATGCCGATAACGCTTACGCCACGTCCATCGTCGATTCCAGTCAAGCTCACCAGTCCCCTATATATAGAAGGAAACTACATTTAATGCCATCACTACTCAAAAGTACGGCTTTTCTATGTGCGGTAAAGGCGAGAGCTTATGCGGGAGAGTTCCGCGTGGCTACCCGAAGTACCGTCGAACTCGTCGTAGCGTGTTCCACGGCCAATCTGTCCGAAGGGCAGAAAGAAACTGCGGGAACTCGGCGGGAGCCGGTAATCGAAATGCCGACGATAACCTCGGTAGGCGGCGGGTGCCGGTAGTCGAATCGACAGTCCTGCCGCCAACAGCCTGCTGACATGCCGATAACGCTTACGCCACGTCCATCGTCGATTCCAGTCAAGCTCACCAGTCCCCTATATATAGAAGGAAACTACATTTAATGCCATCACTACTCAAAAGTACGGCTTTTCTATGTGCGGTAAAGGCGAGAGCTTATGCGGGAGAGTTCCGCGTGGGTACCCGAAGTACCGTCGAACTCGTCGTAGCGTGTTCCACCGCCAATCTGTCCGAAGGGCAGAAAGAAACTGCGGAACTCGGCGGGAGCCGGTAATCGAAATGCCGACGATAACCTCGGTAGGCGGCGGGTGCCGGTAGTCGAATCGACAGTCCTGCCGCCAACAGCCTGCTGACATGCCGATAACGCTTACGCCACGTCCATCGTCGATTCCAGTCAAGCCTCACCAGTCCCCTATATATAGAAGGAAACTACATTTAATGCCATCACTACTCAAAAGTACGGCTTTTCTATGTGCGGTAAAGGCGAGAGCTTATGCGGGAGAGTTCCGCGTGGCTACCCGAAGTACCGTCGAACTCGTCGTAGCGTGTTCCACCGCCAATCTGTCCGAAGGGCAGAAAGAAACTGCGGGAACTCGGCGGGAGCCGGTAATCGAAATGCCGACGATAACCTCGGTAGGCGGCGGGTGCCGGTAGTCGAATCGACAGTCCTGCCGCCAACAGACTGCTGACATGCCGATAACGCTTACGCCACGTCCATCGTCGATTCCAGTCAAGCCTCACCAGTCCCCTATATATATAGAAGGAAACTACATTTAATGCCATCACTACTCAAAAGTACGGCTTTTCTATGTGCGGTAAAGGCGAGAGCTTATGCGGGAGAGTTCCGCGTGGGTACCCGAAGTACCGTCGAACTCGTCGTAGCGTGTTCCACCGCCAATCTGTCCGAAGGGCAGAAAGAAACTGCGGGAACTCGGCGGGAGCCGGTAATCGAAATGCCGACGATAACCTCGGTAGGCGGCGGGTGCCGGTAGTCGAATCGACAGTCCTGCCGCCAACAGCCTGCTGACATGCCGATAACGCTTACGCCACGTCCATCGTCGATTCCAGTCAAGCCTCACCAGTCCCCTATATATAGAAGGAAACTACATTTAATGCCATCACTACTCAAAAGTACGGCTTTTCTATGTGCGGTAAAGGCGAGAGCTTATGCGGGAGAGTTCCGCGTGGGTACCCGAAGTACCGTCGAACTCGTCGTAGCGTGTTCCACGGCCAATCTGTCCGAAGGGCAGAAAGAAACTGCGGGAACTCGGCGGGAGCCGGTAATCGAAATGCCGACGATAACCTCGGTAGGCGGCGGGTGCCGGTAGTCGAATCGACAGTCCTGCCGCCAACAGCCTGCTGACATGCCGATAACGCTTACGCTACGTCCATCGTCGATTCCAGTCAAGCTCACCAGTCCCCTATATATATAGAAGGAAACTACATTTAATGCCATCACTACTCAAAAGTACGGCTTTTCTATGTGCGGTAAAGGCGAGAGCTTATGCGGGAGAGTTCCGCGTGGGTACCCGAAGTACCGTCGAACTCGTCGTAGCGTGTTCCACGGCCAATCTGTCCGAAGGGCAGAAAGAAACTGCGGGAACTCGGCGGGAGCCGGTAATCGAAATGCCGACGATAACCTCGGTAGGCGGCGGGTGCCGGTAGTCGAATCGACAGTCCTGCCGCCAACAGCCTGCTGACATGCCGATAACGCTTACGCCACGTCCATCGTCGATTCCAGTCAAGCTCACCAGTCCCCTATATATATAGAAGGAAACTACATTTAATGCCATCACTACTCAAAAGTACGGCTTTTCTATGTGCGGTAAAGGCGAGAGCTTATGCGGGAGAGTTCCGCGTGGGTACCCGAAGTACCGTCGAACTCGTCGTAGCGTGTTCCACCGCCAATCTGTCCGAAGGGCAGAAAGAAACTGCGGGAACTCGGCGGGAGCCGGTAATCGAAATGCCGACGATAACCTCGGTAGGCGGCGGGTGCCGGTAGTCGAATCGACAGTCCTGCCGCCAACAGCCTGCTGACATGCCGATAACGCTTACGCCACGTCCATCGTCGATTCCAGTCAAGCTCACCAGTCCCCTATATATAGAAGGAAACTACATTTAATGCCATCACTACTCAAAAGTACGGCTTTTCTATGTGCGGTAAAGGCGAGAGCTTATGCGGGAGAGTTCCGCGTGGCTACCCTAAGTGCCGTCGAACTCGTCGTAGCGTGTTCCACCGCCTATCTGTCCGAAGGGCAGAAAGAAACTGCGGGAACTCGGCGGGAGCCGGTAATCGAAATGCCGACGATAACCTCGGTAGGCGGCGGGTGCCGGTAGTCGAATCGACAGTCCTGCCGCCAACAGCCTGCTGACATGCCGATAACGCTTACGCCACGTCCATCGTCGATTCCAGTCAAGCCTCACCAGTCCCCTATATATAGAAGGAAACTACATTTAATGCCATCACTACTCAAAAGTACGGCTTTTCTATGTGCGGTAAAGGCGAGAGCTTATGCGGGAGAGTTCCGCGTGGCTACCCTAAGTGCCGTCGAACTCGTCGTAGCGTGTTCCACCGCCTATCTGTCCGAAGGGCAGAAAGAAACTGCGGGAACTCGGCGGGAGCCGGTAATCGAAATGCCGACGATAACCTCGGTAGGCGGCGGGTGCCGGTAGTCGAATCGACAGTCCTGCCGCCAACAGCCTGCTGACATGCCGATAACGCTTACGCCACGTCCATCGTCGATTCCAGTCAAGCCTCACCAGTCCCCTATATATAGAAGGAAACTACATTTAATGCCATCACTACTCAAAAGTACGGCTTTTCTATGTGCGGTAAAGGCGAGAGCTTATGCGGGAGAGTTCCGCGTGGGTACCCGAAGTACCGTCGAACTCGTCGTAGCGTGTTCCACCGCCTATCTGTCCGAAGGGCAGAAAGAAACTGCGGGAACTCGGCGGGAGCCGGTAATCGAAATGCCGACGATAACCTCGGTAGGCGGCGGGTGCCGGTAGTCGAATCGACAGTCCTGCCGCCAACAGCCTGCTGACATGCCGATAACGCTTACGCCACGTCCATCGTCGATTCCAGTCAAGCCTCACCAGTCCCCTATATATAGAAGGAAACTACATTTAATGCCATCACTACTCAAAAGTACGGCTTTTCTATGTGCGGTAAAGGCGAGAGCTTATGCGGGAGAGTTCCGCGTGGGTACCCTAAGTACCGTCGAACTCGTCGTAGCGTGTTCCACCGCCAATCTGTCCGAAGGGCAGAAAGAAACTGCGGGAACTCGGCGGGAGCCGGTAATCGAAATGCCGACGATAACCTCGGTAGGCGGCGGGTGCCGGTAGTCGAATCGACAGTCCTGCCGCCAACAGCCTGCTGACATGCCGATAACGCTTACGCCACGTCCATCGTCGATTCCAGTCAAGCCTCACCAGTCCCCTATATATAGAAGGAAACTACATTTAATGCCATCACTACTCAAAAGTACGGCTTTTCTATGTGCGGTAAAGGCGAGAGCTTATGCGGGAGAGTTCCGCGTGGGTACCCGAAGTACCGTCGAACTCGTCGTAGCGTGTTCCACGGCCAATCTGTCCGAAGGGCAGAAAGAAACTGCGGGAACTCGGCGGGAGCCGGTAATCGAAATGCCGACGATAACCTCGGTAGGCGGCGGGTGCCGGTAGTCGAATCGACAGTCCTGCCGCCAACAGCCTGCTGACATGCCGATAACGCTTACGCCACGTCCATCGTCGATTCCAGTCAAGCTCACCAGTCCCCTATATATATAGAAGGAAACTACATTTAATGCCATCACTACTCAAAAGTACGGCTTTTCTATGTGCGGTAAAGGCGAGAGCTTATGCGGGAGAGTTCCGCGTGGGTACCCGAAGTACCGTCGAACTCGTCGTAGCGTGTTCCACCGCCTATCTGTCCGAAGGGCAGAAAGAAACTGCGGGAACTCGGCGGGAGCCGGTAATCGAAATGCCGACGATAACCTCGGTAGGCGGCGGGTGCCGGTAGTCGAATCGACAGTCCTGCCGCCAACAGCCTGCTGACATGCCGATAACGCTTACGCCACGTCCATCGTCGATTCCAGTCAAGCCTCACCAGTCCCCTATATATATAGAAGGAAACTACATTTAATGCCATCACTACTCAAAAGTACGGCTTTTCTATGTGCGGTAAAGGCGAGAGCTTATGCGGGAGAGTTCCGCGTGGCTACCCTAAGTGCCGTCGAACTCGTCGTAGCGTGTTCCACCGCCTATCTGTCCGAAGGGCAGAAAGAAACTGCGGGAACTCGGCGGGAGCCGGTAATCGAAATGCCGACGATAACCTCGGTAGGCGGCGGGTGCCGGTAGTCGAATCGACAGTCCTGCCGCCAACAGCCTGGTGTCATGCCGATAACGCTTACGCCACGTCCATCGTCGATTCCAGTCAAGCTCACCAGTCCCCTATATATATAGAAGGAAACTACATTTAATGCCATCACTACTCAAAAGTACGGCTTTTCTATGTGCGGTAAAGGCGAGAGCTTATGCGGGAGAGTTCCGCGTGGCTACCCTAAGTACCGTCGAACTCGTCGTAGCGTGTTCCACCGCCTATCTGTCCGAAGGGCAGAAAGAAACTGCGGGAACTCGGCGGGAGCCGGTAATCGAAATGCCGACGATAACCTCGGTAGGCGGCGGGTGCCGGTAGTCGAATCGACAGTCCTGCCGCCAACAGCCTGCTGACATGCCGATAACGCTTACGCCACGTCCATCGTCGATTCCAGTCAAGCCTCACCAGTCCCCTATATATAGAAGGAAACTACATTTAATGCCATCACTACTCAAAGTACGGCTTTTCTATGTGCGGTAAAGGCGAGAGCTTATGCGGGAGAGTTCCGCGTGGCTACCCTAAGTACCGTCGAACTCGTCGTAGCGTGTTCCACCGCCTATCTGTCCGAAGGGCAGAAAGAAACTGCGGGAACTCGGCGGGAGCCGGTAATCGAAATGCCGACGATAACCTCGGTAGGCGGCGGGTGCCGGTAGTCGAATCGACAGTCCTGCCGCCAACAGCCTGCTGACATGCCGATAACGCTTACGCCACGTCCATCGTCGATTCCAGTCAAGCCTCACCAGTCCCCTATATATAGAAGGAAACTACATTTAATGCCATCACTACTCAAAAGTACGGCTTTTCTATGTGCGGTAAAGGCGAGAGCTTATGCGGGAGAGTTCCGCGTGGCTACCCTAAGTACCGTCGAACTCGTCGTAGCGTGTTCCACCGCCTATCTGTCCGAAGGGCAGAAAGAAACTGCGGGAACTCGGCGGGAGCAGGTAATCGAAATGCCGACGATAACCTCGGTAGGCGGCGGGTGCCGGTAGTCGAATCGCCAGTCCTGCCGCCAACAGCCTGCTGACATGCCGATAACGCTTACGCCACGTCCATCGTCGATTCCAGTCAAGCTCACCAGTCCCCTATATATATAGAAGGAAACTACATTTAATGCCATCACTACTCAAAAGTACGGCTTTTCTATGTGCGGTAAAGGCGAGAGCTTATGCGGGAGAGTTCCGCGTGGCTACCCTAAGTACCGTCGAACTCGTCGTAGCGTGTTCCACCGCCTATCTGTCCGAAGGGCAAAAGAAACTGGGGAACTCGGCGGGAGCAGGTAATCGAAATGCCGACGATAACCTCGGTAGGCGGCGGGTGCCGGTAGTCGAATCGACAGTCCTGCCGCCAACAGCCTGCTGACATGCCGATAACGCTTACGCTACGTCCATCGTCGATTCCAGTCAAGCTCACCAGTCCCCTATATATAGAAGGAAACTACATTTAATGCCATCACTACTCAAAAGTACGGCTTTTCTATGTGCGGTAAAGGCGAAAGCTTATGCGGGAGAGTTCCGCGTGGCTACCCTCTGTTCGGTGACATGCCGATAACGCTTACGCTACGTCCATCGTCGATGACAGTCAAGCCTCACCAGTCCCCTATATATATAGAAGGAAACTACATTTAATGCCATCACTACTCAATAGTACGGCCTTTCTATGTGCGGTAAAGGCGAGAGCTTATGCGGGAGAGTTCCGCGTGGCTACCCTAAGTACCGTCGAACTCGTCGTAGCGTGTTCCACCGGGTATCTGTCCGAAGGGCACAAAGAAACTGCGGGCACTCGGCGGGAGCAGGTGATCGAAATACCGGCGATATCCTCTAGGGACGACGAATCGAAGGAACCGCCGCCAACCTTTGGGCACTTTTTTCGCAACGGCTGAGCCTAGACGTACGTCCCGTTGGAGAAAGCTGCTGTTTGACCACGCACGCGCGAAACAGCCCGAGAAAATGGATTCCCCCGTCGGTAGGCGGCGGGCGCGGGTGTTTAAATTTCCCAATCGCTGGTACATGCTCTGAGACTCTGTTCGACTTGTACCGAGGCCAATGCGTGTACTCGGCGGGAGCAGGTGATCGAAATGCCGTCCACATCCTCTAGGGACGACGAATCGAAGGACCCGCCGCCAACCTTTCGGGCACTTTTTGCAACGGCTGCGTCTAGACGTCCGACCCGTTGGAGCAAGCTGCTGTTCGACCACGCACGCGCGATAGAGGCCGAGAAAATGGGTTCCCCCGTCGGTAGGCGGCGGGCGCGGGTGTTTAAATTTCCCGCTCGCTGGCACATGCTCTGAGACTCTGTTCGACTTGTACCGAGGCCAATGCGTGTACTCGGCGGGAGCAGGTGTTCGAAATGCCGACCGTATCCTCTAGGGACGACGAATCGAAGGTCCCGCCGCCAACCTTTCGGGCACTTTTCGCAACGGCTGCGTCTAGACGTCCGACCCGTTGGAGCAAGCGGCTGTTAGACCACGCACGCGCGAAACAGACCGAGAAAATCGGTTCCCCCGTCGGTAGGCGGCGGGCGCGGTTGTGTTTAAATTTCCCAATCGCTGGCACATGCTCTGAGACTCTGTTCGACTTGTACCGAGGCCAATGCGTGTACTCGGCGGGAGCAGGTGTTCGAAATGCCGACCGTATCCTCTAGGGACGACGAATCGAAGGTCCCGCCGCCAACCTTTCGGGCACTTTTCGCAACGGCTGCGTCTAGACGTCCGACCCGTTGGAGCAAGCGGCTGTTAGACCACGCACGCGCGAAACATACCGAGAAAATCGGTTCCCCCGTCGGTAGGCGGCGGGCGCGGGTGTTTAAATTTCCCAATCCCTGGCACATGCTCTGAGACTCTGTTCGACTTGTACCGAGGCCAATGCGTGTACTCGGCGGGAGCAGGTGTTCGAAATGCCGACCGTATCCTCTAGGGACGACGAATCGAAGGACCCGCCGCCAACCTTTCGGGCACTTTTCGCAACGGCTGCGTCTAGACGTCCGACCCGTTGGAGCAAGCTGCTGTTGGACCACGCACGCGCGAAACAGACCGAGAAAATCGGTTCCCCCGTCGGTAGGCGGCGGGCGCGGGTGTTTAAATTTCCCAATCGCTGGCACATGCTCTGAGACTCTGTTCGACTTGTACCGAGGCCAATGCGTGTACTCGGCGGGAGCAGGTGTTCGAAATGCCGACCGTATCCTCTAGGGACGACGAATCGAAGGACCCGCCGCCAACCTTTCGGGCACTTTTCGCAACGGCTGCGTCTAGACGTCCGACCCGTTGGAGCAAGCTGCTGTTGGACCACGCACGCGCGAAACAGACCGAGAAAATCGGTTCCCCCGTCGGTAGGCGGCGGGCGCGGGTGTTTAAATTTCCCAATCGCTGGCACATGCTCTGAGACTCTGTTCGACTTGTACCGAGGCCAATGCGTGTACTCGGCGGGAGCAGGTGATCGAAATGCCGACCGTATCCTCTAGGGACGACGAATCGAAGGACCCGCCGCCAACCTTTCGGGCACTTTTCGCAACGGCTGCGTCTAGACGTCCGACCCGTTGGAGCAAGCTGCTGTTCGACCACGCACGCGCGAAACAGACCGAGAAAATCGGTTCCCCCGTCGGTAGGCGGCGGGCGCGGGTGTTTAAATTTCCCAATCGCTGGCACATGCTCTGAGACTCTGTTCGACTTGTACCGAGGCCAATGCGTGTACTCGGCGGGAGCAGGTGTTCGAAATGCCGACCGTATCCTCTAGGGACGACGAATCGAAGGTCCCGCCGCCAACCTTTCGGGCACTTTTCGCAACGGCTGCGTCTAGACGTCCGACCCGTTGGAGCAAGCGGCTGTTAGAACACGCACGCGCGAAACAGACCGAGAAAATCGGTTCCCCCGTCGGTAGGCGGCGGGCGCGGGTGTTTAAATTTCCCAATCGCTGGCACATGCTCTGAGACTCTGTTCGACTTGTACCGAGGCCAATGCGTGTACTCGGCGGGAGCAGGTGTTCGAAATGCCGACCGTATCCTCTAGGGACGAAGAATCGAAGGTCCCGCCGCCAACCTTTCGGGCACTTTTCGCAACGGCTGCGTCTAGACGTCCGACCCGTTGGAGCAAGCTGCTGTTGGACCACGCACGCGCGAAACAGATCGAGAAAATCGGTTCCCCCGTCGGTAGGCGGCGGGCGCGGGTGTTTAAATTTCCCAATCGCTGGCACATGCTCTGAGACTCTGTTCGACTTGTACCGAGGCCAATGCGTGTACTCGGCGGGAGCAGGTGTTCGAAATGCCGACCGTATCCTCTAGGGACGACGAATCGAAGGTCCCGCCGCCAACCTTTCGTGCACTTTTCGCAACGGCTGCGCCTAGACGTACGACCCGTGTCATGGGTTTCATTTATAAAGCAAAACTGTGAAGAAACAGGACACGAACATTAAAATATAAGTATCGTTTGTATGGATAACACTGATCTGGAATTAGCACTTAAAGAAACCATCCACATTAAACAACTTTAATCTACACCGAATATCATGTAGTCTTCATTCAAATAGCACATTTTAAAATATTTACAGCATGTTTTATTGTCAGTAATTTACTTTCCGTGTATTTTAGTTTCACATTATCGTAATTTCAGCAATATATTTTATTTAGTTAGTTAGAAATTACGTCTTTCTATTTTGCTCTGTATACTGAAGATGGAATATGTAAAATATTGAAAACTTTACCTCTGTCCCCTTCTATTGTATCAAAGTATTTCTTCATCTTCAATACAATTATACAATTAATCGTCAAACATCATTTTCGTTCGATACAATGATTGCTAATATATTGATATGACCATATGTAAACGAACTGTTGTCTGTATGCTGTGACTCTGAAAATTAAAGTTAAAAGGAAAATCTTGAAATGTGCTTCCTTTCAGAATGCAAACTTCGATACATCATTCCAAAGTTTCTCCATTTTAGTGAGCAAAACTTTGAAAAATTCATTATCTTATCATATTTGTCTGAAGAGAGTATCGGTTTGTTTGAATTTGGCTCTATACTGCACGAGGGCTATCTGCTATAGCCGTCGATAATTTAGCAGTGAAAGAAAAGAGGATAGGTACCAAGTGATCACCACTCACCAACCACTGTTTCACAGAGGAACTGTGGGATTGCTTGTAACAATGAACCGCCCAGTCACGTATCATAAAGGGTGAGCATGTTTCGTAGAACAAAAGTTGGGTCAAGAATTTCGAACAAAACATCAACAGAACATAATTTTACTGGAAAAGTTCAAAGTGTACTGTACTAACCATAGAATCGTGGAAACCAGAGTTGATTACACCGACGTACTAAACAAGTGGAACGAAGACAAATTGTTCAGTGTGAACATGTCCAAAATTTCAGGCTAAGTTGACTGACTTACAGCATTCAATTCTAGTTTCATCCTTGTGACCACATTGTTAACTAATATAATTATAACATAAATACTCAGTCTAAATTAGTCCTACCTAAAATTGTTATTTTAACTAAACTGACTAGTTGACCAAAATATTGCTTATTCTTGTAAACTCTACTGCATTATCATTGCCCTTTAATTGTGTGTCACCCAACATTAGAAAATGTTCCAGACATATAAATATAAATGTGGTAAACATTTTAGCATTGATTATACAACACCAGGTGATCCATCAGAGTCTATTAAGTTGTTCTTAGCAATGATGATACGACACCAGGTGATCCATCACAGTATAATAAGTTGCTCTTAGTAATGATACGACACCGCGTGGGTAAGGAGCCCCCAACGTTGCTAGTGCGAGAGGGTGTCGGTCTGCTTACCGACAATCGTGCTCGTTATCTCCGTGTCAAGAGATCGCCGCCAACGTTTTGCACAGAGACTAAAATCGACAAAGTCCGACACCGTTTGGGTACGGAGCCCCCCAACGCTGGTAGTGCGAGAGAGTGTCGGTCTGCCTGCCGACATTCGTGCTCGTTATGTCGGCGTCGAGAGATCGCCTGGGTACGGGGAGCCCGCCAACGTAATGCACAGAGACTAAAATCGACAATGTCCGACACCGTTTGGGTACGGAGCCCCCCAACGCTGGTAGTGCGAGAGAGTGTCGGTCCGCCTGCCGACATTCGTGCTCGTTATGTCGGCGTCGAGATCGCCCGGGTACGGGGAGCCCGCCAACGTAATGCACAGAGACTAAAATCGACAATGTCCGACACCGTTTGGGTACGGAGCCCCCCAACGCTGGTAGTGCGAGAGAGTGTCGGTCCGCCTGCCGACATTCGTGCTCGTTATGTCGGCGTCGAGAGATCGCCTGGGTACGGGGAGCCCGCCAACGTAATGCACAGAGACTAAAATCGACAATGTCCGACACCGTTTGGGTACGGAGCCCCAACGCTGGTAGTGCGAGAGAGTGTCGGTCCGCCTGCCGACATTCGTGCTCGTTATGTCGGCGTCGAGAGATCGCCTGGGTACGGGGAGCCCGCCAACGTAATGCACAGAGACTAAAATCGACAATGTCCGACACCGTTTGGGTACAATGGAGCCCCAACGCTGCTGGTAGTGCGAGAGTGTCGGTCCGCCTGCCGACATTCGTGCTCGTTATGTCGGCGTCGAGAGATCGCCTGGGTACGGGGAGCCCGCCAACGTAATGCACAGAGACTAAAATCGACAATGTCCGACACCGTTTGGGTACGGAGCCCCCAACGCTGGTAGTGCGAGAGAGTGTCGGTCCGCCTGCCGACATTCGAGCTCGTTATGTCGGCGTCGAGAGATCGCCCGGGTACGGGGAGCCCGCCAACGTAATGCACAGAGACTAAAATCGACAATGTCCGACACCGTTTGGGTACGGAGCCCCCCAACGCTGGTAGTGCGAGAGAGTGTCGGTCCGCCTGCCGACATTCGAGCTCGTTATGTCGGCGTCGAGAGATCGCCCGGGTACGGGGAGCCCGCCAACGTAATGCACAGAGACTAAAATCGACAATGTCCGACACCGCTTGGGTACGGAGCCCCAACGCTGGTAGTGCGAGAGAGTGTCGGTCCGCCTGCCGACATTCGAACTCGTTATGTCGGCGTCGGTAGAAGCGCCAGATCGCCTTATGCGGGAGAGTTCCGCGTGGGGAAGTACCGCCAACGTAATGTTCCACAATCTGTCCGAGAGAAAAAACTGCGGGAACTCGGGAGCCGGTAATCGAAATGCCGACGATAACCGGTTGGGTAGTCGAATCGACAGTCCTGCCGCCAACAGCTGCTGACATGCCGATAACGACGTGTCCATCGTCGATCCAGTCAAGCTCACCAGTTAATGCCACATTTAATGCCATCACTACTCAAAAGTACGGCTTTTCTATGTGCGGTAAAGGCGAGAGCTTATGCGGGAGAGTTCCGCGTGGGTACCCGAAGTACCGTCGAACTCGTCGTAGCGTGTTCCACCGCCAATCTGTCCGAAGGGCAGAAAGAAACTGCGGGAACTCGGCGGGAGCCGGTAATCGAAATGCCGACGATAACCTCGGTAGGCGGCGGGTGCCGGTAGTCGAATCGACAGTCCTGCCGCCAACAGCCTGCTGACATGCCGATAACGCTTACGCCACGTCCATCGTCGATTCCAGTCAAGCTCACCAGTCCCCTATATATAGAAGGAAACTACATTTAATGCCATCACTACTCAAAAGTACGGCTTTTCTATGTGCGGTAAAGGCGAGAGCTTATGCGGGAGAGTTCCGCGTGGGTACCCGAAGTACCGTCGAACTCGTCGTAGCGTGTTCCACCGCCAATCTGTCCGAAGGGCAGAAAGAAACTGCGGGAACTCGGCGGGAGCCGGTAATCGAAATGCCGACGATAACCTCGGTAGGCGGCGGGTGCCGGTAGTCGAATCGACAGTCCTGCCGCCAACAGCCTGCTGACATGCCGATAACGCTTACGCCACGTCCATCGTCGATTCCAGTCAAGCTCACCAGTCCCCTATATATAGAAGGAAACTACATTTAATGCCATCACTACTCAAAAGTACGGCTTTTCTATGTGCGGTAAAGGCGAGAGCTTATGCGGGAGAGTTCCGCGTGGGTACCCGAAGTACCGTCGAACTCGTCGTAGCGTGTTCCACCGCCAATCTGTCCGAAGGGCAGAAAGAAACTGCGGGAACTCGGCGGGAGCCGGTAATCGAAATGCCGACGATAACCTCGGTAGGCGGCGGGTGCCGGTAGTCGAATCGACAGTCCTGCCGCCAACAGCCTGCTGACATGCCGATAACGCTTACGCCACGTCCATCGTCGATTCCAGTCAAGCCTCACCAGTCCCCTATATATAGAAGGAAACTACATTTAATGCCATCACTACTCAAAAGTACGGCTTTTCTATGTGCGGTAAAAGGCGAGAGCTTATGCGGGAGAGTTCCGCGTGGGTACCCGAAGTACCGTCGAACTCGTCGTAGCGTGTTCCACAGCCAATCTGTCCGAAGGGCAGAAAGAAACTGCGGGAACTCGGCGGGAGCCGGTAATCGAAATGCCGACGATAACCTCGGTAGGCGGCGGGTGCCGGTAGTCGAATCGACAGTCCTGCCGCCAACAGCCTGCTGACATGCCGATAACGCTTACGCCACGTCCATCGTCGATTCCAGTCAAGCTCACCAGTCCCCTATATATAGAAGGAAACTACATTTAATGCCATCACTACTCAAAAGTACGGCTTTTCTATGTGCGGTAAAAGGCGAGAGCTTATGCGGGAGAGTTCCGCGTGGGTACCCGAAGTACCGTCGAACTCGTCGTAGCGTGTTCCACAGCCAATCTGTCCGAAGGGCAGAAAGAAACTGCGGGAACTCGGCGGGAGCCGGTAATCGAAATGCCGACGATAACCTCGGTAGGCGGCGGGTGCCGGTAGTCGAATCGACAGTCCTGCCGCCAACAGCCTGCTGACATGCCGATAACGCTTACGCCACGTCCATCGTCGATTCCAGTCAAGCCTCACCAGTCCCCTATATATATAGAAGGAAACTACATTTAATGCCATCACTACTCAAAAGTACGGCTTTTCTATGTGCGGTAAAGGCGAGAGCTTATGCGGGAGAGTTCCGCGTGGGTACCCGAAGTACCGTCGAACTCGTCGTAGCGTGTTCCACCGCCAATCTGTCCGAAGGGCAGAAAGAAACTGCGGGAACTCGGCGGGAGCCGGTAATCGAAATGCCGACGATAACCTCGGTAGGCGGCGGGTGCCGGTAGTCGAATCGACAGTCCTGCCGCCAACAGCCTGCTGACATGCCGATAACGCTTACGCCACGTCCATCGTCGATTCCAGTCAAGCCTCACCAGTCCCCTATATATAGAAGGAAACTACATTTAATGCCATCACTACTCAAAAGTACGGCTTTTCTATGTGCGGTAAAGGCGAGAGCTTATGCGGGAGAGTTCCGCGTGGGTACCCGAAGTACCGTCGAACTCGTCGTAGCGTGTTCCACCGCCTATCTGTCCGAAGGGCAGAAAGAAACTGCGGGAACTCGGCGGGAGCCGGTAATCGAAATGCCGACGATAACCTCGGTAGGCGGCGGGTGCCGGTAGTCGAATCGACAGTCCTGCCGCCAACAGCCTGCTGACATGCCGATAACGCTTACGCCACGTCCATCGTCGATTCCAGTCAAGCTCACCAGTCCCCTATATATAGAAGGAAACTACATTTAATGCCATCACTACTCAAAAGTACGGCTTTTCTATGTGCGGTAAAGGCGAGAGCTTATGCGGGAGAGTTCCGCGTGGCTACCCTAAGTGCCGTCGAACTCGTCGTAGCGTGTTCCACCGCCTATCTGTCCGAAGGGCAGAAAGAAACTGCGGGAACTCGGCGGGAGCCGGTAATCGAAATGCCGACGATAACCTCGGTAGGCGGCGGGTGCCGGTAGTCGAATCGACAGTCCTGCCGCCAACAGCCTGCTGACATGCCGATAACGCTTACGCCACGTCCATCGTCGATTCCAGTCAAGCCTCACCAGTCCCCTATATATAGAAGGAAACTACATTTAATGCCATCACTACTCAAAAGTACGGCTTTTCTATGTGCGGTAAAGGCGAGAGCTTATGCGGGAGAGTTCCGCGTGGCTACCCTAAGTGCCGTCGAACTCGTCGTAGCGTGTTCCACCGCCTATCTGTCCGAAGGGCAGAAAGAAACTGCGGGAACTCGGCGGGAGCCGGTAATCGAAATGCCGACGATAACCTCGGTAGGCGGCGGGTGCCGGTAGTCGAATCGACAGTCCTGCCGCCAACAGCCTGCTGACATGCCGATAACGCTTACGCCACGTCCATCGTCGATTCCAGTCAAGCCTCACCAGTCCCCTATATATATAGAAGGAAACTACATTTAATGCCATCACTACTCAAAAGTACGGCTTTTCTATGTGCGGTAAAGGCGAGAGCTTATGCGGGAGAGTTCCGCGTGGCTACCCTAAGTACCGTCGAACTCGTCGTAGCGTGTTCCACCGCCTATCTGTCCGAAGGGCAGAAAGAAACTGCGGGAACTCGGCGGGAGCATGTAATCGAAATGCCGACGATAACCTCGGTAGGCGGCGGGTGCCGGTAGTCGAATCGCCAGTCCTGCCGCCAACAGCCTGGTGTCATGCCGATAACGCTTACGCCACGTCCATCGTCGATTCCAGTCAAGCTCACCAGTCCCCTATATATAGAAGGAAACTACATTTAATGCCATCACTACTCAAAAGTACGGCTTTTCTATGTGCGGTAAAGGCGAGAGCTTATGCGGGAGAGTTCCGCGTGGCTACCCTAAGTACCGTCGAACTCGTCGTAGCGTGTTCCACCGCCTATCTGTCCGAAGGGCAGAAAGAAACTGGGGGAACTCGGCGGGAGCAGGTAATCGAATTGCCGACGATAACCTCGGTAGGCGGCGGGTGCCGGTAGTCGAATCGACAGTCCTGCCGCCAACAGCCTGCTGACATGCCGATAACGCTTACGCTACGTCCATCGTCGATTCCAGTCAAGCTCACCAGTCCCCTATATATAGAAGGAAACTACATTTAATGCCATCACTACTCAAAAGTACGGCTTTTCTATGTGCGGTAAAAGGCGAAAGCTTATGCGGGAGAGTTCCGCGTGGCTACCCTCTGTTCGGTGACATGCCGATAACGCTTACGCTACGTCCATCGTCGATGACAGTCAAGCCTCACCAGTCCCCTATATATATAGAAGGAAACTACATTTAATGCCATCACTACTCAATAGTACGGCCTTTCTATGTGCGGTAAAGGCGAGAGCTTATGCGGGAGAGTTCCGCGTGGCTACCCTAAGTACCGTCGAACTCGTCGTAGCGTGTTCCACCGGGTATCTGTCCGAAGGGCACAAAGAAACTGCGGGCACTCGGCGGGAGCAGGTGATCGAAATACCGGCGATATCCTCTAGGGACGACGAATCGAAGGAACCGCCGCCAACCTTTTGGGCACTTTTCGCAACGGCTGAGCCTAGACGTACGTCCCGTTGGAGAAAGCTGCTGTTTGACCACGCACGCGCGAAACAGCCCGAGAAAATGGATTCCCCCGTCGGTAGGCGGCGGGCGCGGGTGTTTAAATTTCCCAATCGCTGGTACATGCTCTGAGACTCTGTTCGACTTGTACCGAGGCCAATGCGTGTACTCGGCGGGAGCAGGTGATCGAAATGCCGTCCACATCCTCTAGGGACGACGAATCGAAGGACCCGCCGCCAACCTTTCGGGCACTTTTTGCAACGGCTGCGTCTAGACGTCCGACCCGTTGGAGCAAGCTGCTGTTCGACCACGCACGCGCGATAGAGGCCGAGAAAATGGGTTCCCCCGTCGGTAGGCGGCGGGCGCGGGTGTTTAAATTTCCCGCTCGCTGGCACATGCTCTGAGACTCTGTTCGACTTGTACCGAGGCCAATGCGTGTACTCGGCGGGAGCAGGTGTTCGAAATGCCGACCGTATCCTCTAGGGACGACGAATCGAAGGTCCCGCCGCCAACCTTTCGGGCACTTTTCGCAACGGCTGCGTCTAGACGTCCGACCCGTTGGAGCAAGCGGCTGTTAGACCACGCACGCGCGAAACAGACCGAGAAAATCGGTTCCCCCGTCGGTAGGCGGCGGGCGCGGGTGTTTAAATTTCCCAATCGCTGGCACATGCTCTGAGACTCTGTTCGACTTGTACCGAGGCCAATGCGTGTACTCGGCGGGAGCAGGTGTTCGAAATGCCGACCGTATCCTCTAGGGACGACGAATCGAAGGTCCCGCCGCCAACCTTTCGGGCACTTTTCGCAACGGCTGCGTCTAGACGTCCGACCCGTTGGAGCAAGCTGCTGTTAGACCACGCACGCGCGAAACAGACCGAGAAAATCGGTTCCCCCGTCGGTAGGCGGCGGGCGCGGGTGTTTAAATTTCCCAATCGCTGGCACATGCTCTGAGACTCTGTTCGACTTGTACCGAGGCCAATGCGTGTACTCGGCGGGAGCAGGTGTTCGAAATGCCGACCGTATCCTCTAGGGACGACGAATCGAAGGACCCGCCGCCAACCTTTCGGGCACTTTTCGCAACGGCTGCGTCTAGACGTCCGACCCGTTGGAGCAAGCTGCTGTTGGACCACGCACGCGCGAAACAGACCGAGAAAATCGGTTCCCCCGTCGGTAGGCGGCGGGCGCGGGTGTTTAAATTTCCCAATCGCTGGCACATGCTCTGAGACTCTGTTCGACTTGTACCGAGGCCAATGCGTGTACTCGGCGGGAGCAGGTGTTCGAAATGCCGACCGTATCCTCTAGGGACGACGAATCGAAGGACCCGCCGCCAACCTTTCGGGCACTTTTCGCAACGGCTGCGTCTAGACGTCCGACCCGTTGGAGCAAGCTGCTGTTGGACCACGCACGCGCGAAACAGACCGAGAAAATCGGTTCCCCCGTCGGTAGGCGGCGGGCGCGGGTGTTTAAATTTCCCAATCGCTGGCACATGCTCTGAGACTCTGTTCGACTTGTACCGAGGCCAATGCGTGTACTCGGCGGGAGCAGGTGTTCGAAATGCCGACCGTATCCTCTAGGGACGACGAATCGAAGGACCCGCCGCCAACCTTTCGGGCACTTTTCGCAACGGCTGCGTCTAGACGTCCGACCCGTTGGAGCAAGCTGCTGTTCGACCACGCACGCGCGAAACAGACCGAGAAAATCGGTTCCCCCGTCGGTAGGCGGCGGGCGCGGGTGTTTAAATTTCCCAATCGCTGGCACATGCTCTGAGACTCTGTTCGACTTGTACCGAGGCCAATGCGTGTACTCGGCGGGAGCAGGTGTTCGAAATGCCGACCGTATCCTCTAGGGACGAAGAATCGAAGGTCCCGCCGCCAACCTTTCGGGCACTTTTCGCAACGGCTGCGTCTAGACGTCCGACCCGTTGGAGCAAGCTGCTGTTGGACCACGCACGCGCGAAACAGATCGAGAAAATCGGTTCCCCCGTCGGTAGGCGGCGGGCGCGGGTGTTTAAATTTCCCAATCGCTGGCACATGCTCTGAGACTCTGTTCGACTTGTACCGAGGCCAATGCGTGTACTCGGCGGGAGCAGGTGTTCGAAATGCCGACCGTATCCTCTAGGGACGACGAATCGAAGGTCCCGCCGCCAACCTTTCGTGCACTTTTCGCAACGGCTGCGCCTAGACGTACGACCCGTGTCATGGGTTTCATTTATAAAGCAAAACTGTGAAGAAACAGGACACGAACATTAAAATATAAGTATCGTTTGTATGGATAACACTGATCTGGAATTAGCACTTAAAGAAACCATCCACATTAAACAACTTTAATCTACACCGAATATCATGTAGTCTTCATTCAAATAGCACATTTTAAAATATTTACAGCATGTTTTATTGTCAGTAATTTACTTTCCGTGTATTTTAGTTTCACATTATCGTAATTTCAGCAATATATTTTATTTAGTTAGTTAGAAATTACGTCTTTCTATTTTGCTCTGTATACTGAAGATGGAATATGTAAAATATTGAAAACTTTACCTCTGTCCCCTTCTATTGTATCAAAGTATTTCTTCATCTTCAATACAATTATACAATTAATCGTCAAA